>NW_004443950.1:22661485-22678055 GCF_000243295.1 Trichechus manatus latirostris | reverse complement strand
AGCACCGCCTGGCCAGAAAGGGCTCCCAACTCAAGAAAAGGAAAAGAAAACAAACAAACAATTCAAAACAAACAAATGAGCAAAAGCCCTGGGATCCCACCAACACAGCAACCCAGACCAGGAAGCAGTTCCACACTCGAACAGAGCTCCACAGTCCCTCAGGAAGAAGCAAAGACGGTGCACGGAGCCAGGTATTTGAGCGAAAGGAGGGGGATGTGGTGAGAGGTAAGTAAGAAATCAAAAGAAGCAGAAAAAAGCAACACCAGCAGCCAACAAATGGCACTCAGAGAGCTGGCCCGTTCGAGTGGGTGGAATCCAAGCAGCCGGTGCTTCCCGGACAAGAGATTGTGGCCACGGGAAGCAGAGGAGGCCGAGTGGGGGTGAAGAAGGATGGGAGGTGGGAAAGCGTATATCACAAATTACCAGTTGTTTTATCTCTCACTGGAAGCTCCGTGAAGCTGCTTTCTTGTACCACCTGTTTGCTGGTCTCTGATAGGAGTCCAAGATGGTGGATCTGTGCTGTTTTAGCTGACAGGGGACATCTGCATGAATCTCTCCTCGCTCTCCATTCTCTTTCAGTTTTCTCACTCCATTTGGTGCTTGACTGAGTTCTTTATCTCTTCGTTTGATGTTTTAGGGTTTCAGGATTGTTGTTTCCTCTGTTCAGTTTAGTTTTTCGGATCTTTGCTGTGGCAGGACAGCGTGGTGCTTCTGCCTAGAGTGCCATTTTGCCCCCCTCTTTTTTGTTTTAATTTTGTCTTCTTTTACATATTGATATCTGTTTCCCTATTTTCAGTGTTTTAGCTTTGATTTATTTTTGTAACTTCCCTATCTGGGTTGATATCTGGTTGCTCTGTACTTTCTTGGGTTGTTATCTGATTTTACTGATTTTCTAACCAGAGGACTCCCTTTAGTATTTCCTGTAATATTTGTTTGTTTTTTGCAAATTCCCTAAACTTCTGTTTATCTGGAAATGCCCTGATTTTGCCATCATATTTGAGAGACAGTTTTGCTGGATATATAATTCTTGGCTGACAATTTTTTTCCTTCAAGACTTTATACATGTCATTCTATTGCCTTCTTGCCTGCATGATTTCTGCTGAGTAGTCTGAGCTCAGTCTTATTGACTCTCCTTTATGGATGACTTTTCATTTATCCCTAGCTGCTCTTAAAATTCTCTATTTATCTTTGGTTTTGGCAAGTTTGATTATAATATGTCTTGGTGACTTTCTTTTAGGATCTACTTTGTATGGGATTCGATGAGCATCTTGGATAGATATCTTCTCATTTTTCACGATATCAGGGAAGTTTTCTGCCAACAAATCTTCAACAATTCTCTCTGCATTTTCTGTTATCCTCCCTGTGTTCTGGTACTCCAGTCACTCATAGGTTATTCCTCTTGATAGAGTCCCACATGATTCTTAGGGTTTCTTCATTTTCTATAATTCTTTTACCTAATTTTTCCTCAAATAAGTTGGTGTCATGTGCTTTATCTTCAATCTCACTAACTCTGACTCCCATTGCCTCAATTCTGCTCCTATGACTTTCTATTGAGTTGTCTAATTCTGAAATTTTATTATTAATCTTCTGGATTTCTGTTTGCTGTCTCTCTATGGATTCTTGCAGCCTACTAAACTTGTCATTATGCTTTTGTATAACTTTCTTAAGTTCCTCTTTTGCTTTGTCTGTGTGTTCCTTAGCTTGTTCTGCATTTTGCATGATCTCCTTCCTGATATCTTGAAGAGTTCTGCATATTAATCTTTTGTATTCTACCTCTGATAATTCCAGGGAGTTCTCTTCCTCTTGAAAATTTCTGGATTCTTTGTTTTGGGAGCTTGTTGAGGCCATCATGGTCTGCCTCTTTATGTGATTTGATATCGACCGTTGTCTCTGAGCCATCAATAGGTTGTTATATTTATTTATTTTATGTTTGCTTACTGTGTCCTAGCTTCTTGTTTTGGTATGCCCAAATAGGCTGCTTGTGTGAGCTAATTTGCTTATTGGCGCCTTTGAAGCTCTGACATCCTGTCACCAGGTGGTTAGATCTGTTACTAGGTATGTGAGCCCAGGATCTGTTTACTTTTCTTGTTGGATTCAGCTCGGGTGTCCAGGTAGTGGGTCACCAAGTGTTTGGTGCAGTTTCTCACCTACAGTCCTGGACAGGCAGGGGTGATGGGTGTAGGCAAAGATATCTGGTTGCAGTAGGGGGTCACCCGCTGAGCAAAGCAGGGGGCTGATTGCTGCCCCAGAATTTCTGGGAGGAAAGTGTGTCCTTGTTCCCTAGAGCAGGTAGTTGGGTGAGTTTTGCAGCTGGACTATGGGCACTCAATGCAGTTGGCTGTAAGGACTAGGAGGCTACCACTTATTCTTGGAACCCTGTCATGTGTGGCTAGGTGTTATGGGTGAAGCCACCAATCCTCAGGCCCATTATGTGGGTCGGTGAGGAGCCTGCTTAATGGGCAGAGCAGTTTCAAATGACATGAACCTGGCACTTCACCATATAGCTGATACAGTTGAAGTTAGGCTTCAGGTATATACCATGTTGTATTGCAGTAATGAGGGCCTATGCTGTTGAAATGGGCCCACACATGTCTATGCAGAGGTGAAAGGCATTCAAAGTCTGTGGACCCCTTATGCTTGTGCCTAGGCAAAAGAGCTGTGCCTGCCCTGAGTTCCTGGCTTAGGGGAGATGGCAGATTATTTTTTCCTGTTTGTTAATTTATTCCCTCTCTAAGGCCGGGAGAATGGCTGAAGCAGTGTGACGAGTCCTACTTCCGGCCCAGGGGACTGAGCAATCGCTGAAGCAGGCCCAGGACCTGGTGCAGAGCGAGGAGGGAGCAGGTAAATAGGAGAGAGGTTTTTCCCAAAGGGGGTGTTTTGTGATCCACGTGGTAGGTCAGGCGCATGTACGTATCTTTTGCCGACTGAGCGCCACTTTTCACTGGTTCTGGAGGCCCGAGTAGACTTTCTGCCACTTGATGGCTCCCGACGTGGAAAATACCTCCCGAGTACCACTGCTTTCCTCACTGCACATGCCAGCCAATTCGGCCTGAAGGGTGCTGGCTTCCGCTGGGCCAGGTCTGGCGACTCCTTGCTGCTTCCAAACGGTCTCTCCCTCCTCCTGCCACTCAGTCCGATTCCTCAACTTTGCCTTTGGTGTTCAGGGCTCCCAGAGTGTCCTATATAACCGATTCACTTGTTTTTTCAGGTCTTTGTTGTGAGAGTGACCACAGGAAGTGGCTGACTACTCTGCCGTCTTGGCCCGGCCTCTAAAATTAAAAATCTATTTTTTTAAAAAAGAGGCACCTCTAGCTGAGTCACGGATGAAAGGGCCCTGGTCTGGGACCAGTGGGCTCGGTTCTCCATCACTGCATGACTCCTTCCCTCTCTGGGACTCAGTTTCCCCATCAGTTGAACGGGAGGGCTTGGTCTTTAACTTTGACAGTCTATGATTTTGTTCACACACCACCCGAGGAACCGGTGAAGCCTGTTTAACTAGAGGGATCCAGCTGACAGCAGTGCTTGAGGACAACAGATCAGGAGCATCTGCCTGGCAGACGGGCTGCTGGGCCCCAGGCCATCTTCTCACGCACCTGCCCTGCTGGCCTCTCCCTCACAGACCATGTCCCAAGGCGCCTGGCTGTCATTTTCCAGCCAGCTCTTGGGGCAGGAGAGTGGCAAGCCGGGGAGTTTTGATGATGTGAAGAAGCAGCGATGTGTTTTAATGCACCATTTCCTGAGGACGGAGAATGAAAATTTTAACAACTCAGAAGCTGTGCACTGAAGGAGCCTCTACGGCAGGTTCTCAGAAGGGTATTCCAACTAAATAGCAGAAATAAATATGCATCTTCCTTGGTTTTGATGAGCAGTCACTGCACAGAGCCGAGTCCTTAAGCAGCACATGCACCTCAGTGGAAAACAACCATGTCGGAGGGGCCTGGCTTGAGGGCTTTCCAGCTGCATGTGTGTGTCCTGGCTGTAGTGCTGCGTGCTTCCCAGGACCTGCTGGGAGCTGACCTGCTGGATCAAGACAGGGAACGGCCCAGAAACAGAAGAAAAAGAGAAGTGCAAAAAAAACCACACCACGTGGGCAATGATTATGCATGGTGGTTGCACAACAGGATTCATGCAATTGAGATCACTAAATTGTACACCTGAAAAATGCTGAATTGACAAATGTTGTGTTAGACATCTTTTTAGTCAAAATCCACTCGACAGCAATGGGTTTGGTTTGGTTTTTTGGTAAGTGGTTAAGTGTTCAACTGCTAACCAGAAGGTCGGCCGTTTGAATCCACTAGCCACTTCTTGGAAACCCTGTGGGGCAGTTCTACTCTGTCCTGTAGGGTTGCTATGAGTGAGAATCAACTCAATGGCAGTGGGTTTGTTTTTGGTATTATATATATACATATATATATAAAGGAGCCCTGGTGGTGCAGTGGTTGAAACGATCAACTGCTAACCGAAATGTCGGCAATTCAAAATCACCAGTGGCTCCATAGGAGAAAGCTGTGGCAGGCTTGTTCTCTAGACATTTATGCCTTGGAAACCCTATGGGGTCTCTATGAGTTGGAATTTACTTGACAACAGTGGGTTTGTTTATTTATATATATATATATATAAAACTCATTGCCGTCAAGTCGATTCACATTCATAGTGACCCTATAGGACAGAGTAGAACTACCCCACAGATTTTTAAGGGGTGGCTGATGAATTCAAACTGCTGACCTTTTGGTTAACAGCTGTAGCTCCTAACCACTGTGCCACCAGGGCTATATATATATATATATATAAAAAACAAATACACAAAGATGCCCAACTGAAAAGTATTAGGTCTGCAGCATAAGTCACTGTCGTTCATCCATCCACACTTGTGCTTTGGCAAGTCCGTTCAGAGAATGGAGGGAGGGCGTTGGTTCTGTGAAACCTTCAGCGTCGCAGGTCAGCAGAACATGGGGAAGGCCCTGTCTCAGGTCCCCTGTGTGATGCCCACCACACCAAGCACTATCCCTCCTCTGCCTTTCCACCCCCATCATTGCTGGGAAGCCTGGGCCCTGTGCAGGTCTGAGATGCGGGAGCCATCGGCCCCATCTTGACCCTGAAGAAATAAAGTGCCTCAGTGGGTCAGGCCTAAGACTTGGGCATCTGTGGCATTCACCCCACCGTTCCCTAGTGCAGCAGGGTCTCCCGGGCCCCCAACGTGAGCCCAGTTTCACAGTGTTTCTCCAGATTACCTGCAGAAACACTTCCAAATGGGGGCCCTCGTGCTGTTTATTGAATGGCAAATGTTTTCTCACGAACAGAGAAAAAAAACTACACAAATCCCCAAACCTGTTAGCTGGAAAATATTCCAAGATCAACACATTTTAATTCTCTAATTAATACAGCTAAAAGGCATTTTTCATATTAGACTTATTAAAATCACTTGTATTTAAGAGTTTGTGAACTCATATTTTCCGATGCTGCACGTTTTCCTAAAGTGTTCTAGTCATGTTATGCAAATGCCTGTTTAAATTACCAAGGGTATTTGTTTTCTAGTTCTACTCTGTAAAACATAATTTTAATACAAGTTATTTGTGAAATGCACACTGGAAAAAAGAAAATAAGATTTGAGATGGCGTTTCTATGATAATTTTATTGCAAATGTTGACCATGTTTTTGTATTTGTCTGGAAAAAGGTAATGCGAAGTATACATAAGACATATTTCTGGGATTTATTGTTGTATGTGACTAAATTAGTAAGGCAAAATTTGCTTCATTTTTTGAACTCGACGCAGGACAGTCCATCACCCCGGGAAGCATGTTTCAGAGGAAACAGTGGCAGCCATGCACCAAGCTGAACCCCGTGCCTCCCGGAGAGAAAATTCACTCTTGCTCTGGGCTGAAACAAGATTTCCTGACACCTGTGTGCTGCCAGACATGACATTTGAGGCAGAAACACAGGCTTTTGCAGAGTAGAGGGAGGCTCAGCGTGAAGCAGGACAGGAATGCTGAGTGGAGGACACGACCAGGGCTCCCTGGAGTGACAAGGTAGCAAACACGGATGATCAGACTCCAGCACTGGGGAGGGCCCTAGGAGAGGGCCCTGGGAGGGTCTTTGTTGATTTATCTAGAATGTGTAGTCTTTCTAGTGCCAGCACATTTTTTGATACGCAAGTAATACAGGCATAATAAGATGGCTAGAAGCATTTTAAATTGAGATTAAATTGAGGGGGGAAACCTTGGATTAAGGATTGAATGTTAATGCTATTTTTGAGCTTCCTGGCAGCAAAGGCAAAAAAGGAAAGCATGTTGTTGTTGTTGTTAGCTGCTGCAGAGTCGGCCCTCAACCCCATGTACAGTGGAACAAAATGCTGCCCAGTCCTGCACCATCCCCCTGAATGGCTGTACATCATACCATTGTGATCCATAGGATTTTCACTGGCTGATTTTTGGAAGCACCTCTCCAGGCCTTTCTTCCTAGTGTGTCTTAGTCTGGAAGCTCTGCTGAAACCTTGCCTGGAGCCTGTTCAGCATCATAGCAACATGCAAGCCTGCATTGGCAGATGGGTGGTGGCTGCACATGAGGTGCCTGAAAGGGGAGAATTCTTCCACTGAACCATCGCTGCCCCCTAGAAGGAGAACAGGTGAGTTTAAATACTTTTCATTGTCCAGCTAAAGAATTCCTACTTTTTGGAAGGAGAGACGGTTATCCTTCTAGTCTTCCAGTCTTAGCGGATTCCACAGAGGGCCCTTCACAAGGGGAGTGAGGAACAGTGTGAGGAATGTCTCCCAGAGCGAGTTTCCTGGGGCTGCAGAATTGTCCCTAGGAAGGCTGGTGGGGTTCAGCCAAGGGTGTGGTGGTGAGTCAGACTTTCTAAAGGTTTTTCTGTGCTGATGTGGGGGCACCTGTGACAGAAGGAGACCCCGTCCCCCAAATCCCTCAACCTCAATCCCGCAGGCACAGTCCTCGCTCACGCCTGTGTCAACAGGACTACAATGGGACTTTCCCATTGGAAGTGCTGGCTGGGCAGTTCAAATCCACCAGCCGCTCCTCAGAAACCCTACGGGGCAGTTCTGCTCTGTCCTACAGGTCGCTATGAGTCGGAATTGACCCTACAGCAACGGGTTTGGTCTGGTTTGGTTTGAAGTGCTGGCTGGGCGCAGGGGTTGTAGGGCTCATGTGTAGGGGGGGATTGAGATCTCGTGAGCGTTAGTCGCTTTTGAGTGCCAGTGACTGGGGTTATGAGCATCAGGGCAGGAATCATTTTCGTTGAGGACACAGCAGATCCATTACCTGTTGTAACCACCTGTACTGATAATGGGGGAGAGCCCGTGGAGAAGGGGCTCTCCCAGGACCCACTGAGCACACGCAGCAGGCCACAGTCGCCGTGCAGTACAAGGTTCTTGGTCATGGGAGAAGCCCGAGCTGGTGGGTGGAGTGCTCAGCCAGCTTGGATTCAGATTGTAGTGGTGTGACACAGGGCGGGCCTTGCCTGGACTGTTTCCTCATCCAAAAGCACGGAGATGACAAGCTCTGTCACGCAGAGACACTGAGGGGATGACAAAGAACATGCACACAGAGCCGAGCATGGTGCCTGCTTGAAGCAGGTGCTGAGGGGCACCATGAAGACGGTGATGTCCAGGGGACAGTGAGAGGGGGCACTTGAGTGGCACTTAATTGCGTTAAATCTCCATAGCAACCCTGCAGGGTATGGTATGAATATCACCCCCCATTTCGAGGAGGAGGGATCGGCTCCGAGAGGTGAGAGCCCAGGCCCGGTGATGCAGAGCAGATCCAGGGTAGGACTGGGGCTGGGCCAGGCTCATTCAGAGCTCCTCTGCCTCTCCCTGCGGCACAGAGGAGCTGGGTGGCACCTTTGGGCTGGCCGTCTTCACTAAGGTGTCAGTTTGGCCAAGGCTAGTCTGGGTCCAGGACAGAGCGGCCAGCCTGGGGCCCTGCCCTTTGGAGGTGCCAAGTCTGGCAACTAGGCAGGACCCCGGCCTCTGAGGACCCTGGTGTGCTCAGCCAGGTACTAACTGCAGGCTTGCATCTTGCCTTAGTTTCCGAGGGCGTCCACAAAAGATACCACAAAGCTGTGGCTTTAAAGAAGAACAGTGTATCGCCTCACAGTTCCAGAGGCTAGAAGTGCAAATTCAGGGTGTCGGCAGGACCGCACTCCCTGTCCACTCTCAGGGAGGAGCCTTCCTTGTCGTCGAAGCTCCTGGTATCCCCAGGCGTTTCTTGACATTCCTCGGCTTGTAGGTGCTTCTTCCCGGGGATTTGTCATCTCATATGTGACCAGGTCTGTTCTCTCCTCTTATAAGACACTGGTCAGAATCGATGTGGACCCACCCTACCCCAGTATGACCTCGTTAACTTAACTAGAACGTCTTCAATGAAAAATCCTGTTTCCAAACAAGGTCATGTTCACAGGTACAGGGCTTAGGACTTTAACATATCCTCTCGGAGGACACAATTCAATTCATTCCAGATATTCCATCTCTCTGTTTCTTTCCCCTTGAACCAGCCAGTGTTGGGTTAATTAGGGGAGGCCTGCGGCTCTATATTTGCGAAGGGAAGTGGGGGACCCTGGCTGTGTTCTTCCCTCCCTTCTGAGGGCGTCTGGCCGCTCAGACTTGGTACATCAGTGGTGCCTGCGTCAGGCCATGGAGCAGTGGGTTTCCTTCCTCAGAGCCGGAGGTGACGTGCTGGGTTCTGTCACTCAAAGGCGCACATGGAGCCTCCTCCGGATGGCCTATTCAGAGGGCCATTGTTGGGCGAGCAAAGCCGAGCATGTGGTGGCAGAGTGTCAGTGGTGCTGGTGGCCACGTACGGAGACCGAGACAAAGGGCTGGGCAGTGGGGGAGCCGTGACAGCAATTTAAATTTTCAGGGCCTTTCGAGCTACTGATAATCCCAGAGCTTCTCCCTTCTATAGTTCCCAGTTGGGCCAACAGATACCTTAAAATGGAGGTCTGGACACCCTGGACATCCTGGCCGCCCCTGAAGAAATCCCAAGGGGTGTTGTGTCTATCGACACAACCTGGAGGTGGGTGTTTGCTGGACTTCACGGCTTCCATGGCCTGCTGGGGAGAAGGGCATCCTCCCGGGAGGCCCCACGGAGGGGGAGCAGCTGTGGCTCACCTTGCCCCACCTCCCCTTTTGAGCGAGTCACTCAGTAGCAGGTGGAGTTGGTGGAGGCAAAGTACGGCTCCCAGGCTGGTGTGGGTGCCCCGGACACCCCACATGGCTCTGAGGGCTGGGTCTGCAGACACCATTCAAGGGAGACAGCACCAGCCACTCACATCCAATCAGAAAAGACGGCTGCCCTGCACAGGGGGTTTGGATGTGAGCCTGCAATGTTCCCTGAGCACCTTCTCCGTGCAAGGCTCTGAACTGAGGTCACAGCGGGGACGGCAGCCAGCCTGGCCTTGGGGCTCACAGGCTGGAGGTGAAGACAGATGGCTAATAAATTGTTGCAAATAGGAAATTAATGACCCCAGGTTGCAAAATGCTTCAAAGAAGAGACAGTCTAGAAGGGTCTTCCCCTAGCTGAGGGTGCAGAAGCTTCCCCAGGGAGTGAAGCCGGAAACTGTGGGGCAGTCACCCATGTATTCCACAGCCTCTTATTAGGATCCTACCACGTACCAGGCAGGTGCAAGGGGCTGGGTGCACTCTGCTAAACAAGCCAGACAAGGTTGCTGCTCTCCTGGAGCCTGCGGTCAAGCCAGAGTTGGGGAGACTGGCCGTGAACAAGTAAGCAGATGCAACAATTGGGGGGGGGTGATTTGCGCAGTAGAGGAAATAGCCGCTGAGACAGGCACTGCAGGAATGGGCAGGGCCTCTGGCGGCCGAGGTGGTGAGGAGAATCTCCCTGAGAAGATGATGTAGGTAGAGCAGCAACCCGAGTGAGGTGAGTGAGGGAGCTTGGGAGGTGGAAGAGCTGCCCTGGAGATGGAACGACAAGTGCAAAGGCCCTGTGGCGGGACAGACCAAGTATGTTGAAGGAGCACAGGTGCCACATGTGACTGGGGAAGGGGCACACCAGGAGGGCACAGAAGCCAGGCCAGAGCGAGGAGTCCTAATTTTACTCCAAGTGCAATGGGGAGCCATGGAGGTTTTCAGAGAAGAGGGTCATGATTTTGTGTTAAAAATAAATCCCTCTGGCTGCTGTGTGGGAGGAAGGAGGGAGACCAGCCCCGGTGAGGGCTGACGGTGGCTCAGACTAGGCTGGAAGTGGTAGACAGGAAACAAAGACAGCCTGATTCCTGGTATATTTGGGAGGTAAAGCTGCCAGGACTTGCTCAGGCAGCACATGAGCAAAGAAGGAAAGGAAGGAGTGGAGGGTGTCCCGGCTGTCTGCATGGAAAACTTACCCAGAGAGACAGCCTGCACTTGGAGCTGTTGGCAGTAACTGGTCAAGGTGGAGGGAACAGGTTCTGAATGGGAGCAGCCTGTGGCCTTGACTTTGAGAGGACCCAAGTCCAGAAGGACCAGGAGCCAGTGGGGGGCCACTTGTTGGGGCCAGAGTCAGGGAAGGTTTAATACTCGTTGCAGTCCAGTTGATTCCAACTCATAGTGACCCTGTAGGACAGAGAAGACAGCCCCACAGGGTTTCCAAGGAGCGGCTGGTGGATTCAAATTGCCGACCATTTGGTTAACAGCTGAGCTCTTAACCTCTGCGTCACCAGCGCTCCAATGGAGGAGGTGAAATCTGAGTTGGTCCTCAAAGGGTGGTAACATCTCCGTGACGAAGACAGACGTGCGATGCAGGTGGAGGTGGAGGCGCGGATGGGAGACTGGTGGGTGGTCTGCTTGGCATAGGGTTTACAGAGCCACAGGGCATTGGTGGTAGATGATCCAGGTTTTAGGTCAAGGTCTCAAATGCCAGGATGAAGTGTCCAGACTTTATTCGGCAGGTACGGGTTTTACTAAGTTCTGCAGATCAGAGAGGAGAGAGGGCGGAAGTCCAGAGGAGCCGGTTCTGAGCAGAACATAGCTCTGTTGAAGCACCCGGGACCCCCTTGCTCTGGACATGGTCCTGAGAGGCCTCAGTGTGGGCGGCAGGGAGTGGGCTGTCCTATTCCATCCTCCTGCTGGTGGACTCTAGAGCAGAGACAGGCCCCTGAAGCCGTCTGCCTCCTCTTCACGCGTCCCTACATGACCTGGTCCCGCTGATCCTTTTTCCCTTATCTCCTACCCTTTCCCCCTCCCTCACAGAGCTCCAGGCACTCTGGCCTTTTTGCTGTCTCTGCAAACTCACCATGCTCAGTCCTACCTCAGGACCCTTGCACTTGCTGTTTTCTCTGCCAGGAAGGCTTTCCCCCAGCCCTTCGCATGTTAGTTCCTTCAATCATTCACTTTCCTGCTCAAAGCTCTCTCTGATTTGCCACTAACGTCACCTCCCTCCAAGCCATCCCTGCTCCCATGGTCTGGGTTGTTTGCTTGTTGATTGTGTGTCTTTCCACCTCTGCCCCAACCAGAATGGAAGCCTCAGAACCTTGAGCGCCTTGCTGACCTCGCCCCGCTGTATCCCAGAACCTGCAGCAACGCCTACATGGGCTGAGTTCCCATCAGCATATGTTGAATGAATGAATGCTAGTGGGTGAACACAGAGTCCTGCCTGCCTCTCCCCGCCGGAGACCTGGCAGGTCCACACTGCAGCCTGGGCCCTGAGGCTTCCAGATCCCCTGCCCACCGTGCAGGGCAGGGTGCCCATGAGGTTTCCATTTTGCTCTCCCTCGGGACCCCAGCAGCAGGAAGGCCAAGGGTGTTCTGGGTCTGGTTTTTGTAATTGGTTTGATATGATCATGAAAAGCATCTAAAAATTGGACAGCTGGAAATGTTTTTCCTCCTATTTATTACTTAAAACAGCCTTAGAGTTTTTGGTTGTTTTTAAAATCAGATTCTCCTCACTTAGAACAAAAAAAATACCATGAACCCGCTCTTGTGTCTTTCTGAAAAGACCCCACAAGGTCAAGGCCAGTCTTCTGCTCGGGGCCCCTCCATGCTCCAGACGAGGTTTGGGGGCCATCCAGAGCTGGGACTCGGACATCCTGCCTTCCTCATATAAGCAGGGGAAGATAAATTAAGAAGAGTGTATGGCACAGTTAGACATTAGCTGAGACAGTGAAAAAGTACAGCGTGTGTTAAAATGGCCCCGACTAAAGTATACGGAGGTTAAAATACAGGGTAACTTTACAAATCACTAATAATTTCTTCGGCTTTCAGTGCAATAACATTGATTTAATTCATTAGATTCCTTTCTAAATCTATATTTCAGCTTTAGAGTTGTCAGTTTCTGTTAATGACAATTTTGCCCCATCTGTTCCAACGTGAAAATGAGCCTCCTTGCAGCAGACAAGACGGATCTCTAAGAGTTGAAGAAAGAGAGGCCTTAAAGGTATTTCACTCGGATTAGGCCCCGTTTGATGAGTCACGCTCCAGATGGAGCCGCCCACAAAAAACTTAGCATCAAGGCCCCGTGGAAAGGTGCATCCCGCCCCACCCCCAGCCCGAGTCCCTCCGTCCCAGCCCCATGGCGGTCCTTTCTTCCAATGGGCCCACTGTGGTATCACAGTTTCGTATTTTGGAGGGGGAGTATTCAAAACATTCCCACTCGTTCTTTTTTTTTAATGACGGAGCAATAATTCTGGATGTCAACGTATCAGAATCCCAGCAGCTGTGACGAGAAAGAAAATGAGTTGCTGTAATTTGCCCATTCAGATCATCCGATTACAGTAAGTCATTTCCGTAAGCCCGGAGAGCGGCTGTCTGCCGGGGGTGCCGTGTCTGGGTTTCCAGCTCTGTAAAACAAAAAAAGTCTGATGGTCCCCTCCAGCCCACTAGCCCGCACATCTGTCAGTCTTCTTCATGTTCAAAGGGTGGACAAGGAGGGGGCACCCAAATCTAAGAAGCAGATGATGGGATTGGAGGGGCCTGTGAAGGCTGGGCACAGACCTCTGTCAGAAACGAGCGAGAATGTAGCTGTTATTGGAGAAGACGTTCTGCTAATTATTGATCATGGAAAAATAAACCGACCATTAAACACAACACAATGTGTAGAACATGACCTAAGGAGCCAGGGATTGTTTTAAATTTGAAGACCTTCTAGAAAAATGTGCAGGCATTAAAACATATATGGAATGAGGCCAGATCCTCCAAGTTAATTTTCACCATGTGTATTTACATTCAACTCAACTCCAACAAATTGAGCACTGCATTACAGTAGAGGGAGAGGAGATTGCCTCTCAAGCGGGCTGACATTAAATTGAGTTACTGTTTTGCTGGAGACTTCTCTGGGAACTCTAAAGAAAATCAGACTAAAAAATCCTCCTTGTGGATCTGCCTCCTAATTTCAAACGCAAATTAGTGAAGTTCTCACATTCCAGACGCCATGCTTTGAGCAAACGAAAAATCAACAAAAATATCAAAGTTCTACGTTACCTGCTCAAGTGTAGAGAATGTATAAAAACTTTAATCAAACACCTAGGTTTGCTCGGTTTTAAATTGTGTTCGTTTAATAGTTTCTTTTCTGCTGTTTATATATTAATGACATATTCCCATCTAAATATATTGCAGTGCCAGAAAGCCATCCCAACATTTCTAAGGTTGAATGAAGGTGGTTGTTATTCACGGCTTTTTTTAATAAAAAGATCTCTTTCTATTAAGTCCCCTTTTTTTTGTTCTGCAAAGATCGAGGCATTCCACAACGCGTGTGGAGGCGCAGGGAGTGATATAAATAGCGTCACCACCTCATTTAGTGTGCAAATGCCCGCTTTCCACGTGGGGAGCCGCCATTTCCTCACATACCCCAGCGAGGCCGGGGCCATTGAGGGGCATGTGGCAACACAAGTTGCTTTCTCAAAGCATCAGCTGAAGGTCCTACCGCTTGGGAAAACGTCTTAACTTGCTCTTGGAAGCAAAGCAGGTGAACCCTCGCCTGACTCAGTAGGGGAGGGCTCTGCCCATTCAGACGCATCTGGAAAGCCGTTCAAACGAGTGTAGGGCGAGGAGAGCCCACCACAGTAGGACTAGGGGATTTCCAGGCTTGGAGTTTAAACCCCCTTGATACCTGGATCCTTGAAAGCACCTCCTGAGAGCCCCCAGGCCCACCTGGTTTAAACTCCCCACACTGCCTCCCTAAACAGCGCTGATAACTGAGGCCCACTTGTCCCCAGCTTTGAAATGCATGGGGAACACAGATGGCTGTGCTCAGGACAGGCTCTCATTTTGGCAAAACCAAAGTGAAACTTGCCAATTTTGTAGAACTGATCTACTGCCAGGGTGCAGAGCAGGGGAGGGTGAGTCACAGGTTATTCAAGGGTTATTGGAGATAACTCCCCCTCTGCCCCCAACAGAGCCAGGAGGCTTTGAACTTGTCTGCTCTGGATGGGGGGCAGATGACTCCAGCTCTCGGGCCTGGGCCATCCTCTGTAAATGGGTGAAAGTGCAAGGTGGCTTCTAAGGGGTTCTCGTGCTGCTGACTGTCCTCTGTGGGAAAAGGCCAGCTCTGTTAATATAAGGCGAGTTGAATTAAATGATAAATACCCCACAAATATCAATATGAACGCATTTATTAGCATCCCTACATTCACAGCTATTATGTAAAGTGAGGCATGCTGGTCTAGTCATTTGCAAGGTCTGATCAAAATAAATGCTGTTCATATGTCCACCTTTTCTTCAAAGCTATTTTTAATGTATTGCTTATTATGAAATATTTCTGTCATATAGACCAAAAGAAATAATGTAATCAGCACTTAGGGCATGCCACTCAGTTTTATCAAATCTTAGCACGATGTCACATTCGCTTCCGAGTTTTTTCAGGAACTAAGACATTCCAGCAGCAGTGTCCCCTGGCTTCCCTCCTCTGCCTCGCACCCCTCCAGCCCAGTGACGGGCGTTGCCATCATGGGAGCCTTAATACCGAGGAGATGACCGCCCCAGAGAAGGGGGTGCGACTGTGTAATGCCATCTGACACTTCTTTCTCCCTTTTCTGAGAGAGGAAAAGAAGGCACGCTCCTACGGAAGGACACACATTTGACCCGAAGGCCCAGCAAGAATTGCTCACTGCAATATGTACTACGGTTTGCAGGCGAGAGAAATGAGGTGATTAAGGCTAAAAATGAATATGCCTGACCTGAGAAACTAGCCTTCTGAAATAATTAGGCCACGGGACACAGGACGAGGGAGCGAGATTCAGGTGTTGGCTGAATAAGAGAAACCTTTTTTTCCCTCTGGTGTGCCTTTTCTGAACGGTGGAGAAGTGCCTTAGCTCGCCCACGGAATTGGTTTTAGAAACAATTCATTTCTGACCGAGCAGGACGTGGGATTCACAGTGTGCCTTTCTAAGCAGGTTGCAATGAGATCAGGGGCTTTGCTAATCAACTATAAATATTACTGGATATGAAATCTTTACCTGTTTAAGAAAATCATATAATTTATTTTGAGCAAATTAATTCCATCTGGACCAGTTACAGCACATAATCAGCTATGTTATGCAAATAGTTATCTTTGTGGTTGAAATCAATAAGTTATTTTCTTCTGTAATAAAGAAAAAAGGAGAATGCGTTATTATTAATTATGTACAAAACGAAATCCTTTCTTGCGAGGCTGTGGGTTTCATTTCATTGTGAAGGCTTTCCCCATGCCAATTTCTGGGTCCCAGATGAAGGCCCTCGGCAGGAAGGCCACTTTGTTGGAAGTTCCCTCGAGGAGCTGAGCCTGGGTCTGCGTCTCTCTGGAGGCGGAGCAGCAAGGGGGCATGCCCAGTGAGTACCCTAGCCTGGCGTGGTTTTCCCTCCAGCTGTGGTCCTGTGAGTCCCTTATTTATAAAGCTGGCATGGCCACAGTTAGCCAGTATCAGCTCCAGTGATAGATGAAGTTAACGACAGTATTGATTATGCCATAACCCAAGTTAATAGTAAGTATATTGCCTCTTAGCCATAGGGCCCTATCTATGAGCTAATTCTTCTCTCCCCTTTGTACTCTTGATTCTGGTCAAAAGGAGCGTGCCTTCTGTACGGCAGAATCAGCGGCAGTGTAACACTCTGCTTCAACCAAAAACCCTTTCGTCGGGCGTTATTCTCACAGCAGTCGTTAGCCCTCTATTTCTTCCGTCAGATAGGGATCCCAGGTTCAGGGCCCCCTTGGAGGGAGAACTCCGGTGCCCACGCGGCCTTCCCAGAAGGCTGGGTTGGAAGCATGGCCAAAGTTGTTTTTCTATAGGTGCTGATCGACTCTTAGGGGGTGTTATATCAGGGTCCCATCACCCATCTGTCAGTTCGTCTTGCTGTGGTGGCTTGGGTGTTGCTGTGATGGAAGCCATGCCACCGATATTTCAAACACCAGCAGGGTCTCCCATGGGGGCAGGTGTCAGTGGAGCTTCCAGATGAAGACAGACTAGGAGGAAAGGCCTGGTGATCTACTTCCGAAAATCAGCCAATGTAAACCCTGTTGGATCACAACAGAACATCATCTGACTTGCTTGCTTTGGAAACGTCATCAGGAGGGCTCAACCGCTGCAGGAGGCCATGGCGTTTGGTGAAGTGGAAGGCCAGGGAGGATGAGGGAGACCCTTGGAGAGAAGGA
>NW_004443950.1:22651623-22661044 GCF_000243295.1 Trichechus manatus latirostris | reverse complement strand
GGCACAACAGCTGCAATGACGGACTTGAACATGCTGGTGACCGTGAAGATGACACGGGACGGTTAACATTCTGTTTGTGGTACACAAGGCGGTGATGAGTCAGAGTCAGCTTGACAGCAGCTCTCTGTCTGTCTGTCCTTCTGTCTTTCTATCTGTCTGCCTGCTTATCTGTCTCTCTGTCTGTTTCTCTGTTTATCTATCTATCTATCTATCTATCCTGTTTGTCCATCCGCCCGCCTGTATGCCTGTCTGTATGTCTGTCTATCTGTCTCTCTGCCTGTCTATCTATCAACTATCTTGTCTGTTTGTTCATCCAGCCGCCTGCCGGCCCGCCCGTCTGTCCGTCCATCCGTCCTTCTGTCCCTCTGTCCATCCATCCCAGGGTTGGCTGACATCAAAGCCGTGGACTCACAGCCCCAGCCCCCAGCACACAGCCTCAGGAAGTGGGACGTGGAGACTCTCCGTGTACCCACCGGGCTGCAGCAGTTGTCTCTGGCCGTCTGCCATTTCATTTACTAGGTACTTGTGTTTGACAAACGGATCTCGTTTATGCACAGATATCAGGTTTCTTCCTGCCTGATTATCGCAGCCCGAGACCCTGCCCTGACCTCGCTCTACTGCCAGCCCAGGGCCTGTTACCTGGGGGGAGAGGGTCCGTGTCCTCCTTGACTCTGTGAGTTCCATTCCAACCACAAGCTCGCCCTTCTGGTGCAGGCTCCCGAGGCCAGGTCTGCTTCAGTCTCATTGAGCGCCACTCACAGGCCCGGCAGAAATACCCCACCCCAAACGCCTGGTGGGGTCACTGAAGGCAGACTGTCTTCCAAGGCCCAGGGGGAGCAGTCTGCAGTGGCCGCTGTCCATCCCACAGTGCTGCTGTGGGGGCATTGGCTGCAGGAGGCGGAAGGTCAGGGGCCAGCTAACGGGGTGGGCAGGGGCAGCCTTCCAGGAGCAGGTGGCATGGGAGGCATGACTGACGGGCCAGGGGTCTCTTCCATCCCTGTCTCCCCTGGCTGGGCTCCTGCCCACCTCCCTCCCTCCTCCTGGGAAGCAGTAGGGTCTCCGTTTGTCTGTGGCGTGCGATGGCAGGCGAACGCCTAGTTAACCATCCTTCCTCCATCCGGGCCTGTTTATGGATTCCTCTGAGTCCGTCCGCCAGGCAGCTTGAACTGTTTGTGGACAGCTGGGCCGCTTGGCATTTTATGGTGAGTGGCAGCCTCCCAAGGCTATAACTCTGCGTGCCCGTGGGTGCAGTGGGACGTGACTTTCCTTGCCTGGCCCTTTCTTTGGGAGGGCTGCCTCCCTAGGGGACCCAGCCCAGGGGGTCCCACAGGCCGCCTTGTTGCCCTGGCCAGTGAGAGCAGAGGCAGTGGGGTGTCAAGCAGAATCTCCCTCTTGAGGGGAAGCCCCCTCCCGTCCCAGACTGATGCTTCCATGGTAATGACGCTTCCTGGGGAGGCACCTTATTGCTCAGCACAGAAACAACTCCACCAAGAGAAATTAACTGTTGTGTTGATGGGAAAGAGATGGAAGAACTTATGTGTAAATGGTCTCTCGACTTGGGAGAGGTGGAAGTGCAAGGCCAGGTGGCTGTCTCAGGACCCCATGCCCTGAGAGAGTAGCGGACCCCACAGGGGTTGGCTGCCCCCGAGTGGGTAACTCCTGCCTGGGATTAGTTGGTGGGCTGAGGTCCAGCTGGGCAGCCTCATGCAGGGCACACATGTGGGTTTAAGTCCCAGATCCATCAGTGACTGGCTGTGTGAGCCCTGTGCCTCAGTTTCCTGATCTGAAAAATGGGGACAATACTATGTTTTCTTACGGGGTGCTTGTGAGGATTGCATGAGATAATGTGTGCTCGGTGCTTAGCTAGGAACATGGTAGGCACTTAGCAGTTGATGGTGAATAGTAGGAGCTGGATGCATGGGAGGATTTAGCAGGTTGACGCTAGACTGCCTGTGGGCAAGACCCAAGCTGCCCCATGCCCTTCCCTAGTGCCTATAGTCCTGGACCTGTGCATCTTAACCCCTTCAGTGTACTAGTTTTGGGTCCTGCAATCCTGAGGCTCTGACCAGCCTCTGCTGGGGCCTCCGTCACCACCTCACAGGGTCACCTCCACTGGGTTGGAGGCAGGGTAGGGCTCATCCTGAGCCATGGTCTGGCCCTGCCCTTGGCTGAACCAGTGTGAGTGACCCCCCCGTCACGACAAGAGCAGCACCAAGCCCACTTCCGGGGCTGCTCCATGAACACTGGACCCACCGCACAGGTGTGCCCTAATGGGGCCTCTGCAGCGTACTCACCGCTTAGGGTGTCTGGGCGGTAACGCCTTCCTTGGGAGGGATTTTTCATCAGTGCTGTGGCTGAACACGGTAGAGTCAACATGAGTGCAATGAGCTGGTGTGCTGCCTTCCTTCGTGACATCTGGTCAAGAGATGTGGCCATTTTGATCGCCTGGTCCATGGCACCAACCTTGGGTGGGGGTGAGGGTAGTGCTGAGAGGCCACAGGGAGCCAAGCAGTCAAGGCCAGGCCCACAGTGGCCAAGGCAGGGTTAAGCGTGGGCAGGACCGGCTTCTCGCTGCTCAGAAGGACCCTGCACTTGCTTTAACGCTCTGCACTTGTCTGGAAATTTTTAATCTTTGACCTTGTATTTTGTAAGTGAAGTTGAATGGGACACTCGAGCATTGTGTGAGCAGAGGAGATACAATCTGTGTCCCCACTGCCCCATTCACATATAGCATCCTTGATGGCCCATGAGCTCAGAATCCCAGCGGGCCCTCCGTGCATGGGGATTCAGAGAGCCTCAAAGCCACTACAGGTGGGCGCGTTGCGTCTAAGACGGAGTAAGTGTGGGTGCTGACAGCCCTGGGAAGCCACATTTTCCATTTGAACTGCACTTGCTTTGAACGCAGACGGAAGGCAATGGCATTCCAAGAAACACAATCAAGGAAACTTGCCAAGTTCTTTCTTACTAGTGCTGCTTTTGTGCACCGCTGGTGTTAGCTGCCACTGTTTTGGCTCCGATCGTGGTGACCCCATGAAAACCGAACGGACGTTGTCTGGTCCTGCACCATCTTAACCAGTCCATTGCTTGAGTACATTGTTGTGGCCACTGTGTACTTTTTCCAACCTCGGATCAGACCCCTGGGTGGCACAAATGGTTTAGATTGGACTACTAGCCTAAAGGTCGGTGGTTTGAACCCACACAGTGGCGCTTTGGAAGAAAGACCTGGTGATCTGCTTCCATGAAAATTACAGACAAAAAAATACCTCTATGGAGCAGTTCTACTTTGTAATACATGGGTTGCCGTGAGTTGGAGTGACTGAAAACAACGGGTTTGTTTTTTCCAACCTAGGGGATTCATCTAGCACTATGTTGGACCATGTTCTGTTGAGATCCACAGGATTTTCACTGGTTACTTTTTGGAAGTAGATCACTAGACTTTTCTTCCTAGTCTGTCTTCTTCTGGAAGCTCCACTGAAACCTGTCCACCATGGGTGACCCTGCTGGTATTTGAAATACTGGCAGCAGAGCTTCCAGCATCACAGCCCCATGCAAGCCGCCACCATGCAACAAACAGACAGGCAGGTGGTTGCATTAGCTAAATCTTTTTGCTGAAAACGATGACATAGTGGGCAAGACTGGACAACCCACGGTTTTCTCCTTTCCATCCTGGCTTACTCATCAATGGGCTGCGCGTAGAGAGTGCTGGTAGAATGCGTGCGTATCAAAAAGTGAAATCAAAACAGTTGAGTTAGGTTTGGTCAGTGTTCCCACTGTTCTGAATGAAACGCATAAATGTATGAGATAGGAAACATGCATTGTGTAACTTCGGTGATTTCTGCATACAAATCAGATGCTCTTGTGCGCTTAAAACTGGCATTGCATAATATAAAGATGAAAAGTAAAAGTCATGCCAACGATTCAAAATTTAAATTTTTCTTTACCCAGAATGATGTTAAATAACAATCTAAAAATGCTGACAAGTTTTGGTACCTTTTGCAGCATTTTTCCCTGTTGTTTTTTTGAACAAGGGGACTGCCGCTTATGCAGTTGTCCCTGGGTGGGGTCCCGATGGGTTTTTGCCTCAGAGATTCCTGAAAGTGTCAATCATGCAATAGCCATGTGAAATAAGAAGAGCGGTAGCAGAATAATGATAAAAAAAGAAATAGTAGCTTGCCTTTAGTAGTATTTACTATGAGCCAGGCACTGTCCAAGCACTTTATGGGATTATCTCATTTAATCCTACAAGCTCTCCAGGGTGGATGCCTCTAGTATACCCATTTCACATATAAGAGATTGATGTCCGGAGAGGCTAGGTAGGGGCAGAGACAGCATTAGAGCCCAGCCGGAGTCCAGAGCCCGCATTGCGGACCTCCTGGTCGCTCTGTCGACTCTGTTTTATGGGTGGGGTAAGTGAGGCTCAGAAGAGCAGCTCAGAGTCACGGGACAGGATAGTGGAGGTCTGGGGCTCAGTCTCAAGCCTTGTGACCCCACACTTCTGCCTTTTCCCCTAAGCAACGTTCCTCACCCAGAAACATTTCCTTCCTTCCTCTGAAAAGGTGTGTCATCATTTGTCATAAGCTACAGTTTTCATATTTATAACCCAGTGAGTGACTTTGTCTGTTCCACATTCCTTTTTAAGTGATGACTGAGGCCCTCAAAATAGGTGTGCCTGCCCCCTTGTTGGTGACTTCACACACGCACACAGACCCACATAGTTACACGCACAAGGGATCATGCACTCAGATACACGCGCTGGTATGGGCACAGACATACGCACAGCACAGATATTCCTGCCCACGGACACACCCACACACACACACATGTGCACAGACAAGCACAGACATGTACAGACACCAACACTGCTCAGACACACAGACCTGCACACACAGCAAATACACACACTCAGACACACAGACATGCACAGACACACATGTGCAGACCTGTGCACACAGATATTCACACGCATGCACAAAAGAATCACCTGCCCAGACTCACACACACACGCACACAGGCAGCCAGACACACCACACGCACACATACAGAACAGATGCAGCGGGGCCAGATGTCCCAATAACTCACACTCGCAGAATCACACCATGGGCACTGGCCTGTACCTGACATACTCTGTGACAAAGCCAAAGGGGCTGAGGGGTCCTCACCCAAGATCTGTCAACCGTTCTAAAGTCTTCTTGCAGACACCCCTGTGCTGGAAGGAATTGAGGTAGGAGACAGGGAAGCACAGTAGAAAATGATCTTGGGATCATGAAGAACCCCAATTCAGGGTGACTTCTTCATGGGCAAATGCTTATTTTGTATTTAAGACAAATGTGAGCCTAGAGATCACAAATAGAAAAGTAATTTCACATGTGCCCCATGCTGGCTTTGACACCTAAGATCCCTTAAGGAGCTTGGCAGTTTAAGGAAAAGAGACACCAGTGGGTCAGAATGGAGAGGTCATGGGGTCTGTGTCAGTCAGGAGGGCTTCCTGGAGGGGGAGGACTTGGGTAGGACTGGCGGGGCAGACCAAGGCCTGTCTATGCTGTGCCTGCCCCTTCCTTCCTCTTTGCCTCTTCACAATGACCTGGAACAGATGGTTTATTCAAGGAACCCATCATGACAACCTCTGAGACCATTCAGAGTCATCCGTCTCCCCATCACCTGTAAGGTAAATTCTATTTTCATCCCTGTCTTCCAGGTTCAGGAAAGTGTCTTGATAAGATCCCAGTCCAGGGCTATCTGGTTTCAGGGCCCACCTCTTAGCCACCTTGCCTTTTCCTGTGAAGTTGGAGGATTATTTGGACTCCCCACCTAGAGAAATGGGTTCAGGGCTGGCTCCACATTTGAAAAGGAGGATTCAAGGAAGGCTGTGTGGACTCTGCCCCATCCATACTGCCGTGCCCGTGTCTGGGCCTCGTAGCCCTTGTCTGTACAATGGATGTGAGGATTGGATGAAATCAAGCATGTAAAGTGCTTGACACGTTGCTCAGCCCATAGCAAGTGCCCCCAAATGTTAGTACCACCATTATTATTGTTGTTATAATGTGCTATGGCTAGCTTATTCCAGGTTCTGACATAACTGGAAAATGAGAATTACAAGCTGATCTTGGAGGAGTGGGAATGGGGACAGCGGATCCGAGCCCAGTGAGCACCTGGTTCCAGCGGTCAGACTGGTGTGAAGGCTCACTGTGAACCTGCTGACCCCTCAAGGGTCAGCCACCCTGTTCTGCTTTCAAATCCCAAACTCCCCACTCTAGGAACTTCATGGCCTGGGCTAAGCAAGACAAGGGTTCTTCCTGTGTGATCTTAAACCAGCTCCAATTTAGTCCCCTGTACCATGACAACATCCAGCTTGAGGTGATTTCTGGAGTTCAAATGAAAGAAACAGTGTGAACAGGCATTGAAAGGGGCTACACAGCACAGTGTAGCAAGCGCCTTCCCAGGGGCTAAGGTTTCCCCTGGAGATAGAGCCCCCTGCTGTACAGGAGAACGTCAGGGGCTGAAAAGACATGGCCACGGGCCAGGACATCTCAGGAAAACCCACAGCTGTTCAGCCCTAGGAGGCTGGCATTCTGCACCCAGGAGTTTCCATGGGAAAAATTCCAGTCCCTGCCATTTTGCAACCTGGGTGCCCTAATTTATACCTTATCATTTTCGGCAATGTTGAGATTTGTGTGGGAGAGGGGGCGGTGTGCAGAGCATGGATGAAATTCCCCTTGCTCTGAGTCAGCCTCACTCTGCTCCGGCTTGAATTCAAGCCCTGATAGAAAAAAATTGGAAGAGCCCCACAATGGCCATATTTGTTTTTCCTTCCATCTTTATATTCGTGCTGCGTATGTGTGGAGAGAGTTGTGACTCTTCATCCCTGACCTTTGTAGACATATCATATACCCGTCAAAAGAGGGGAGAGATTTGGACTGATATGCTCTGCTTCTGTGCATAGAAAAAAAGAAAAAAGTTATTAGTGCTGTTTCAATCCAAAGATTAAAAAAACTACCAACTCACAACCAAACTCCCGAGGCTGTGATTGCTCCCTAGTGTTCTGAAGATTTTCACCAACTTCTGCAGTCTGAAATTGATCAAACACACAGTCAACATGCATTGATAATTACTGGTGATTGGAATGTGAAAGCTGGAAACAAAGAGGAAGTGTCAGTAGTTGGAAAACATGGCCTTGGTGATAGAGATGACATGGGAGATCGCATGATACAATTTTGCAAGACTAATGACCTATTTATTGGAAATACCTTTTTTCAGCAACATAAATGGTGACTATACACATGGATCTCACCAGATGGAATACACAGGATTCAAATCAACTACATGTGTGGAAAGAGACTATGGAGAAGCAAAATATCATCAGCCAGAACAAGGCGAGGGGCTAACTGTGGAACAGACCATCAATTGCTCAAATACAAGTTCAAGTTGAAGTTGAAGAAAGTAAAACAAGTCCACATGAGCCAAAGTACAACCTTAAGTATATTCCACCCGAATTGATGAATTGAACACTAATGAATTAAGGCCAGATGGGTTGTGGGATAACATCAAGGATGTTAGTCATTAAGAAAGCAAAAAGTCATTAAAAAGACAAGAAAGAAAAAAAGACCAAAATGGTTGGCAGAAGAGACTCTGAAACTTGCTCTTGAACATAGAGTAGCTAAAGCAAATGGAAGAAATGATGAAGTAAAAGAGGTCAACAGAAGATTTCAAAGAGTGGCTCAGGAAGACAAAGTAAAGTATTATAATGAAATGTACAAAGACATGGAGTTAGAAAACCAAAAGAGAAGAATATGATCGACATTTCACAAGCTTAAAGAACTGAAGAAAAAATTCAAGCCTTGAGTTGCAGTATTGAAGGTTTCTACAGGCAAAATATTGAAGGAGGCAGGAAGCATCAAAAGAAGATGAAAGGAATACACAGAGTCCCTGTACCAAAAAGAATTGATGTTCAGCTATTTCAGAAGGTAGCATATTGTCAAGAACCGATGGTACTGAAGGAAAAAGTCCAAGCTGCACTGAAGCCATTGGCCAAAAACAAGGTTCCAGGAATTGATGGAATACCAATTGAGCTGTTTCAACATGCAGATGCAACACTGGAAGCCCTCATTAATCTATGGCAAGAAATTTGGAAAACAGCTATCTGGCCAACTGACTGGAAGAGATACATATTTGTGCCCATTTCAAAGAAAGGTGATCCAACAGAATGGAGAAATTGTTGAACAATATCATTAATATCACACGCAAGTAAAATGATGCTGAAGATAATTCAAAATTGATTGCAGCAGTACATGGACAGGGAACTGCCAGAAATTCAAGCTGGATTCAGAAGAGGACGTGGAATGAGGGATATCATTGCTGATGCCAGATGGATCTTGGCTAAATCAGAGAACACCAGAAAGATGTTTACCTGTGTTTTATTGACTTTGCAAAGGCATTCGACTGTGTGGATCACAACAAATTGCAGATAACATTTGGAAGAATGGGAATTCCAGAACCCTTAGTTGTGCTCCTGAGGAACCTGTACATAGACCAAGAGGCAGTCGTTCCAACAGAATAAGGCGATACTGTGTAGTTTAAAATCAGGAAAGGTGTGTGTGAGGGTTATATCTTTTCACCACACTTATTCAATCTGTATGCTGAACAAATAATCAGAGAAGCTAGATTATATGAAGAAGAATGGGCCATCAGGATTGGAAGAAGACTCATTAACAACCTGCAATATGCAGATGACACAACCTTGCTTGCTGAAAGCGAAGAGGACTTGAAGCACTTACTGATGAAGATCAAAGACTACAGCCTTCAGTATGGATTACACCTCAACATAAAGAAAACAAAAATCCTCACAACTGGACCAATAAGCAATATCATGATAAACAGAGAAAGTATTGAAGTTGTCAAGGATTTCATTTTACTTGATCCCCAATCAGCACTCGTGGAAGCAGCAGTCAAGAAATCAAACGACATATTGCATTGGGCAAATCTGCTGTAAAAGACCTCTTTAAAGTGTTGAAAAGCAAAGATGTCACCGTGAGGACTAAGGTGCTCTTGACCCAAGCCATGGTATCTTCAATCACCTCATATGCATATGAAAGCTGGACAGGGAATAAGGAAGACCGAAGAAAAACTGATGCCTTTGAATTATGGTGTGAATATTGAATATACCACGGACTACCAGAAGAACAAACAAATCTGTCTTGAAGAAGTACAGCCAGAATGCTCCTTAGAAGCAAGGATGGCGAGACTCCATCTCATGTACTTTGGATATGTTATCAGGAGGGACCAGTCTCTGAAGACGGACATCATGCTTGGTGACGTAGAGGGTCAGCGAAAAAGAGGAAGACCCTCAGTGAGATGGATTGACACAGCGGCTGCAACAATGGTCTCCAACATAGCAAAGATTGTGAGGATGGCGCAGGATGGGGCA
>NW_004443950.1:22581623-22646623 GCF_000243295.1 Trichechus manatus latirostris | reverse complement strand
GGTCCCTGGCGCACTGCAGCTGCTTGAATCAATGGAGAAATGGAGATTCAGCGGGTGCAGGGTACTGCCAGGGCTCCGCGTAGGTGCGAAGCCAGTCTCCTGTCTGTCTCAGTGCTTCCTGGAAGGGAACCGCTGGTGTCTCTTGAGCCGAGCCTGAGCCCACCTCTCTGTTCTCTGCCCACAGTGGTTGCCGGCTTCCCGGACAGCCTCTGCCTGTGGGCAATGGCCTCAGTGCCCCACCCCGGGCTCTGCCGGGCCAGAGGATGAGCACCTGCTGGGCAGGAACACCTTCCCAGGTGCCCTTACTCAGCTGGGGCTGCTCCTTCTGCAGGTGATATCTGGACCTGTGCTTGGGCCTGTGGGCCACTATGAGGTGGCAGCACCTTCCCCGGCACCTCCAGACAGAGCGCACTGCCCACTGCCCTGTCTCCAGGGTCAATCTGCAATGAGCAGCAGGGATGTGATTTCTTTTGCTATGACCCAAGCCTGGGTAGCATGTCTCAGGAAGGATGCACAGAAAGACTCTGCATAACACGCCAAGATATTCCCTGGAGCGCCTGCTGCACCCTTGTACAGAGCAGGGGAAGTAAGCTTTGGGACAGGGGCATATTCATTCTCAGGTCCTGCAGGTCCCACGGAAGGGATCCATGTCATCCTCAAGCTGATGTTGGACCAGTTTGGCAAGGACCCCTGAGTGTCACTTTGGCCTGATGTGGCTTGGGGCTGATGGCTACTTGAAAGGATTAGAGCCCCCTGAGGGAGAGGGGTGTGTGTGTGTGCAGGTGTGTGTGCGTGTGTGTGTGAGTGCGTGTGAGAGTGTGTGTGTATGTGTGCATGTGTGTGTGTGAGTGTGTATGTGGGCATGTGTGTGTGCGTGTGTGTGTGTGTGTGCATGTGTGTGTGTGTGGGCATGTGTGTGTGAGTGTGTGCGTAGCGGGAGAGCACGTTACAGGCTCTTGGGGAGGAGGCGTCTGTGCAGGCCTTCTGGAGGTTGGGGGGACACAAGAGGGATTTGGGCAGGAGGAGAAAGACCCCATAGGTGGTGAGCAGAGGTCTATTCACACTGCCTCGCCCCCGCTCTTCCCTTCCCTTCCTGCCTGCTGAGCACATCCTGTTTCCCTGGGGTCCAGGCCATCAGCCCCGGTAGTGGACACTGCCCCCTGGAGGAGCCCCACCTTTGCCCTGGAGTCTGTTCCTTCAGGGGAGGGGCGGATGCAGCTCAGGGAACACCGGCCTGGAGTCTGAGGGCCAGCCTTTGAGTCCCGCACTGCAAGTGGGAGCACCGACACAGGGGACGCCACCTTCTCCTCACCCACTGGTCGGTCGGGGGGACACCTTTAGTAGCTGGTCTGTCGTGTCTCGGCCACAGTTTGGGGAGACTGACAAGACAGGCGCGTCAGGACCTGGTCGGCTGGATGGCTTCGCTCTTGGATGTCAGGGGAAGACCCTGGGGTGGGGAAGACGGAGCCCTCCTCAGCCCTGCCCCCGGGAGGCCCTGCAGTCCCGAGGGAGAAGCCTCGGCCCCTCAAACAGTCCCTAATTTACTTCCCTAACTGCCCTGAAGGCCTAGAGCAACAGTTAAGAATCACATTACCGCCTTTTATTGTCTCTCATTTTTACCCAGATGGTTTCTGCTGCGCCAGCTGAGCAACCTCTCCTTTCACTTCGCACATCCAGGGTGCACTGGCCGCTTGCACGCTCCTGTATTTATGCGTTTTTCTGGAGAGGTCAGCCCCCCAACTTTCCTGTCCCTCATGCATGCCCCAGGGCCCCTGCCACTGTCCACCCTGCAGAGGGCAGGGAGCCCCGGGGCTGACTCCTGTGAGGGCCACACGTGTGTGTTCCTTGGGAGGGAGGCTTGTGTCTGCCCCAGAAACTGTGTGTTTGTGGGGGATGGGGGGTAGAAAGTCAACAAGGTAGGTCTGCCAAGGCCTCGCTTGTCCTCTTGCTTTCACCCTGGACCTGAGAACACTGCACTGAGTTGGAAGACCCTGGTGCTTTGGGGCCACGTGACAGAGTAGTTAACCAGACTCACTTGGTTGTAAGTTACAGAAACCCAACTGAAACAGAATGAAGAAAGACTGGAATGTTTTCGTTCATGGAACTGGAGAGCCCTGGAACCAACTTAGTTTCAGGCATGGTTGGATCTAGGGGCTCAAAGATGTCTTCAGGATTCCATCTCCCTGCACCTTTCAGCTCTGCTGTCTTCTGCACTGCTTCACACTTCATCCTCCAGCTCAGCAGCCCCAGCAGAAGACCTTTTTCCCACTGGTTCCAAGAACAACCCTGGAATCTCATTGGTCAGGTTCAAGTCACATGCCCATCGATGAGCCAATCACTGTGCACAGAGTGATGGCCTAGGCTGACTGACGGAGCTGGGCCTCATGTCCCTGTCCTAGTGGGCAGTGGGATGGGGACATGGACTGAGAATGTGGAAAGGAGTGATTTCCTGATGGGAGAACTAGGAGCTGTGGCCACAGCTAGGAGCAGATCTCAGCACTGCCCTTGGACAACCCCTCCAACTCTCCCTGACTCAGCCTCCTTCTCTGGACCAAGGGGAAGGTGAGAGAATGTGTCTGACAAATCACCGATAAGATGTTGTTGTTAGTACTGTTGTCTTGTTTTGCCCCTGGGTGTTGCAGACACGACAATTCTTGTCCAAGTATGACTCTCCCCTCCCCCCTGCCTGCAGCATCTCCTTCCCCGTGAGCAGCATCCAAGGCCGTCACTTCCATCCTTGTTCTGTCCAGAATGTTCCTAGCTCCTGTCCACTCAGGACTTATCCAGACCCCCCACTGAACAAAAGGAAAGGCATCACCCCTGCTGGACCCCAGAGGTTTGGGAGCCCAAGGAGGGTCTGAGTGGAAGAGGGATGGCTCCTGTTTGGGAAAAACCAGGCCAGGCAGCTCTTCTTGCCTCCAAAAACCAGTGGTTGCTGAGTCAGTTCTGACTCACGGCAACCCCAAGTGTGTCACAGTAGAATTGTGCTCCTAGGGTTTTCAATGACTGATTTTTTAGAAGTAGATCGCCAGATATGTCTTCAAAGGCACCTATGGGTGGATTGGAACCTCCAACCTTTCAGTTAGCGGCTGAGCGATTAACTGTTTTTGCCACCTAGGAACTCCAGCTCCTGTATCATAGCCATTTAAATAACTGCTTGGTCCCCCACTGCCTCTCAGAAAAAGTACAAGGTCTTGGGGTTTGAGACTGGAAGGACATAGGTCATCTGCCCCTCCCCCTCATTTACAGGAGAGGACTCTGAGCCCAGAGAGATGAAAGGATTACTCAGGACCACTCAGACCGGTGCAGAGTTGTGACCAGAGCCCAAGGCTGGCTTTCCCCCCCTCCTCACCCACAGCTCTTGCGGGACTGGTCCAGTGTGAACGTGATCTGCTCGTCTCTGATGCCCAGCTGTGTTCTCGTTGCCCTTGTTGCCCTTGCTTCGCTCTCATCTTCTCCTGGGTGGGAGATGTGGAGGCTCAATGGCATATCCTTAAAGCACAGCCAAGAGAGAGCAATCCCCTCTCTCAGGGCTCCACCATCACCGCCCTCTGCCTCCTTGTAGCAAAGTGTAGTTAGAGGAACCCACCCCTGGACAGACAGCCCTCAGGCCCTGGTGGCCGCGGGGGTGTGTGTGGGGGGGGGGTGAGGGCAAGAGGCAGGAGCCTCCCTGAGAGCACCCGGAGGCCAGCTTCCCCAGTGTGTTAGAGAGTGCTTACCCCCAGCCCACCAATGCCCCTTTTCTTCTGGAAGAGCCAATGTGTGCAGTGATAACCTTCACCTAATTATCAAAAGAATTCTATGCTTTGTAAATTGTTTTCTTTCTGTGAGGAAAAGGAACATCTTCTGACAAGTGTGTTCGGTAAGAATGGGGTGGAGAGGGCCATACTCTCTAATAGTTAACCAGTTCAGTGCTACCCAGGCTTCTGCTTTCACAGGTCACCATGGAGATGGGAGGACTCGGAGCAGGTTGGCCCTGAAAAATGGCCTTCCAAGCCCATGTGCTCAGCTCCAGGCTCTCCCTGCAGGACGAGTGCCATCACCTCTCTCTTTCTTCTCTTCTATCACTCTTACCATTCAGGAGCACTGATGGTGAGCCAGGCACTGAGCTGGTTCTCCACTGCTGTCCTGAGGAATGGGTGTGATGTTAGTAAACTCTGGTGCACAGGTAGGAAGGCAAAAATTCAGGAGTCTAAGGCACTTGCTTGAGTTTCCCAGGCAATGAGCAGCAGAGCTGGGATTCAAACCCTAGTAACCTGGCTCCCAAGCTCTCACCCTGCTAGGCAAGAACATCCACCTTTAACGGATCAGAACTCCATCATTGCATGCTCTCAGCACACCCAGGACAAACATCGGTTCCTTCTCCATACCTTTCTGGAGTGATGATTTATTTTTAACTCAGAACAAACCTAGGAAGTTGGCCACCATGTCAGATGTTATTGGCTGGATGTCTTTCTTTTTCTTAGAGAGGACTGGCTCTGAGCATCTGCAGTCAGTTCTGGGACATGTCACCCAGGGTCTGGACTTCAATATCTTCTGGAATGGCAGATGTTATGGATTGCACTGTGTCCCCCAAAAATGTATATTGTAAATCCTAATCGCTATGCCTGTGGTTAAAATCCCTTTTGGGAATGGGTTTTCTTTGTTATGTTAATGAGACAGGATTAGTGTAGGGTGTATTTTGCTTCAATCTCTTTTGAGATGTAAAAGAGATTAAATGCAAGCTAGCAAGCAGCGACAGGGAAAGAGAGATGCCAAGCCCTGTGAAGATCACCCAGGAGCAGAAGCTGAAAGAGACAAGGACCTTCCTCCAGAGCTGACAGAGAGAGAAAGCCTTCCCCTTGAGCCAGCACCCTGAATTTGGACTTTTAGTCATCTAAACTGTGAGAAAATAAAATTCTGTTTGTTAAAGCCACCACTTGTGGTATTTCTGTTATATAGATATATGATATATGTATAGATATATAGATGACTAAGACAGCAGAGCAACACCCATTACTCCCATTCCTGTGCCAACAATGGACCTGCTTTCAGGTCAGCACCCCTGCGTAGTTCTTCATCCACTTGCTGATATTATCAAATACGTTGGCCAGGCTTGCATAAGCCAGGGGAGTCACACACCACTCACCCACCCTCCCTTCTTCCCTCCCTCCCTCCCTTCCTTCCTTCCTTCTTTTAATATCATCCTTGTGACTTCAAAATTAAAATTTTCTTTTGTGTTACATATTCTATTGCCACCTATCCACTCATCCGTGCATTCATGCATGCATCCATCCATCCATCCATCCACCCACCCACCCATTCACTCATCCATCCATCCATTCTTCTTTACATTTTTCCTTTTAGTGAATACTTATTTCAAACACCTCTCCTATGAGAGCGAAGGTCACAGATCCCTTGGGTCTGTGTTAAATTGCCCTGTCCCCAGCCCGTCTCTGCTGTTTACCTTCATGCGTCACTTCTTCCACTGCATGGACAGACCCGTTGGGTCAAGAACGGCCTCTCTGTGAGGAGTTTTTCTCTTGTGGAGTGACAACAGACCTTTTTCTTCCCCAGTCACTGTGGGCAAATGCCTCTGAGCTGTCATTTTCTGGTTACATGTGGCTCTGTTTTTGATCTTGAGCAAATTTTCAGGCCCCCAAAAGAATTGGTTTGTCTGAGGAGAACAACCAAGGACAGAATATTGAGTCTCATTTTTGAGTCAAAAATGCAGATTTCCCATTGAAATACAAATCCTTCATTTCAAAAGGTCGGATGGAATGGTACTTAAAAAAAGAATTGCAGCTGGTTTCCAATAGGGCACAGGAAACAAAAAAGTCCTATCCAAGAATACGCTCTGGCCCTGTGCCCACAGCTTCTTCTGATTGTGAATCGCCTGCATTATCATTCTCTTCCCACTCCTGCCATTCAGCCTTGTATCCTTGGAGACAGTCGGTCAGTCACACAGGTGGACAGACTGATGGACAGGTGGCCTCTCTACCTAAGCAGACCTCCCCAGGGTGTGGACACCTCACCAGAGAAACTCTCAGCTCTTCTCCAGTTCACTCACGTTGCTGGTCCCCCTGCCCGGTCATCCTGACCTCAGGGCCACGTCCCAAGCTTTGGCCAGAAATGAGTGTCCCCCACTCCCACACTGTGTTCTACCTCCATAGAACCCAGGAGGCCTGAACAAAGGCCCTCTCCATTTCCCCAAGGCCACGCCTGACATTAACCCCACACCTTAGTTCCTTCCAACCCCTAAGCACCACCTTTTGGATATGTCTTGATGACCTTCGAGGGTCACCCAGCACCTAGACCTGCCTAGCTGGGGTGGACATACTCATTTGCCTATTGACTGATCGACACCCCAAATGATTTAACATGGATGATGTAAAATACATACAGCACAATAGTATTAAAATAGAAAAGAGAACGAGGCAAAGGGAAAATAAGGATTGAACAGTCGACATTTGCACTCTAGAAGGTCATGGGGGGGTGCGTCATTAACTCAACTCAATGTACAAATGTCAGAATTTTCTATAAAGTAGGAAGAGCTGTCTGAGATTACAAACACATTGTTTTGCTTTACAAAAGGATTCTGTCAGAGTTATGTTTAAAGGAAGTCATCTCAAGTGCATTTGAAATAAGAGATGGTATATAACAACTCAGTTGACACAAAGCTTTTAAGAAGCGGCTACTATATAAGGAGCAGTCAGCTGTACCCTCTGCTCTGTCTGCCCGCTTGTGTCTGTCCCTGGGTCTTTGTGCCACCTGGTCAACAGCTTTTCTTCTCCCCAAGTCAGTGAGGCGATATTATTGAGCGCATTCCAGGAGCCCTAGCCCCCCGGCCGATGTCCTGGATGGAGGCACACACGGTTAGGGGGTGACCTCATGTGGCTGGGGTTCCCAGGAGATGGACAGGCAGGGAAGCGGCTGCACAGATGGAGTCCTGGAATTGGGCGGGGCTCACAGGAGTGGGATCCGGGACATGTGGTCTTGGTTCATTATTTGCCTTTTCATCTCAGAGTCTCTTACTATTTTTCAGATTCACTTGTACAAACTCGTTACAGATTGAGGATATTAACCTGATATCTGACGTTGTCGATGATCTCTCTTGAAAATATTTTTCCTTTCCTGAGATTTTAATTTTGCTAAAGAGCCTGGGTGGCGAAAACAGATGGCCATCGGCTGCTAACCTAAAGGTTGGCAGTTCAAACCCACCCAGTGGCTCCATGGAAGAAAGGCCTGGCAAACTGCATCTGTGAAGATTACAGCCAAGAAAAACCTATGGAGTGGTTCTACTCTGTAACACATGGGTTCACCATGAGTCAGGGCTGACGTGACAGCAGCTAACAACACCAATAGCAAACGTGTTAAAACTAATTTTCTCAAGTAACTTCTCTATAGAGTCGCTATGAGTCAGAATCGACTCGACGGCAATGGGTTTGGCTTGGTTTAACGCCTCTGTACCAAGCTCCGGGCTAGGCTGTGGGTTAAAACCCTGAAGAAAAAGTAGCCAGAATTCTTGTCCTCACTCTTGGGAGGAAGAAGCATTCATCACGTCATCACGTGAATAAAGGGCGATCCCAGCTGCCTTAAGCACCCCGCAGGTGAGGTGTGGAGAACTACAGGACAGCGCGTAATGGAGGGAGCCCCGAGGAGGCAAGAGGGCCTTCCAGGTGCCAGTGGGCCGAGGTCCTCGCAGGAGTGGGCAGGGGGCTGCAGGACGGGCAGCAGGCAATCCGGAGGTGAGGAGGTGAGGTCACGCTGAGGCCTCTGACGGGCGTCCCAAAGGCACTGACAAGACAGGATAGGACTTAAGTTTGCCCTGTGGCTGGCCACTCTGGAGAGTGGGCTGGAGGGGGTGGTGAAGTGCGGAAGCAGAGAGCAGCAGGAGGTGTCCAGGAGAAGGGGAAGGGAGAAGGTAGAGGGTGGAGCTGGGGAAGCAGGCCCAGGGCCTGAGGGGGGAGCGGCTGAGTGTGTGGGCACAGACTGCAGAGGGACCACCTTGATTCAGGAGGATGACAGGGACCCCTGCAGGCTCTGAAGAGGAGACGTCATCCACTGTAACCAGTGTGGGGCATGGATTGAGGGAAATGTGACCACTCCAGGTGGGCCCCACAGGTCACCCCACCTCCTCTGGGGCTGGCGAGCCCTCCTGGGGACGAATTGATGCTCAGCGGGTGCCTGGTGCCACCTGTGGAATCTGAATAGGTTTAATCTGTTGGTGTGGGGCCCTGGGTCCCCCCACCAGCCAGAAGGGGACAGTGTCCCCAGCGGAGCCCTGCAGGCCACAAATCCAGCCCGTTTCCCCGAACGCTTTGTGGCAGGACACGTACTCTAATATAGGAAGGAAAACAAAAGCAGTATTTGCTACAGGTCCCTGTGAGCATCCCTGCAGACAATCGCCACGCTGATCCACTCGGCTGGAGTCGAGGCTCACTCCCTGGATCCCCATCAAGCGCATCATCGCCTCTCAAACCCAAAGATGTGCGTATCTGATTTCTGAGAGCAGCGCTATTGAATGGATCCCTTCTCAGGTCCTCCCTCTACTTGCCTCTCCTCCTCCTAACCCCTCTCTCCTCCTCTCCTCCTCTTTCTTCCCACCTCAGGGTGATTTTTTTAAATCCTAGAATATGGCAAGAAGCCTTTAACAAGGGGAGAGAGAATTAAGCCAAATTAATTCCAGGAAAATAAGAGGAATTAGGCTGAATGTAAGCAAGTCATAGAAAAGAACGGAGCTAGTCTTTTCCCTCTCCCAGAAACAAGTCCATATCAGCTAGCACTTTGTCAAATGGACGGGCAACTTGGCTGCCTGGGCGCCAACAGCGGCCAGCTCCCGGCGTTCTGCAGGGCTGCGGGGAGGGGCTGGGTTTGGAAGTGGCTGACCGTGGTTGAATTTTATCATTATTATTAAGGTTCAGTGCTAACCTTCTTCCCATATTTCCTTCCCATTTAAAGTTTCAGGGATAATAAATTCTTCTGATTTAGCAATTATGGGAGCACCAAATTAGTCAAACACAGGCCTTGAGAACAAAGTAGAAGTGGGACCCAGTCAGCCTTTGCCAAGATGCCACAAATACTCACAGGCTTGCTGGCTGGAGAACTGGGGGAAACGGTGCTTTGTTAAGTCCGAAACTGGATGGGTTTAATTTAGGAGCGTAGTTCCAGCCTTCGCCTCTCTTCCTGAGCAGAAAAATAGTTATGTTTGTGGGTGACATAGTCCTAAAGTAAATTGTGCTAAACCCCTGTGCTGACATACATTACATTGACTTGTCCGGGGCTGTGCTTTTCCGAGTACAACACTGAATTGGCTAGTAATAAAAATAAATAAGAATTATATATCATTTCATTCAATTTTTGTATTACACTTGCAAAATGCATCAGGATATAACCCAACATGTTGCAATAGAGTTTTAGAAAACACAATGATAAAATTAATCTGTGATACAGAATGAGGCATGTGAGTGGATTAAAACGGAAGACAGAGAGGAGCAGCGGGTGCTTTGAAGGCGCCAGCCGGTCAGGCTCTGGACTGAGGTCTGGTTGGTGGAGGCCAGGAGAAGGGGCACCCAAGAAACCAGCCCTGCCCCGGCTGATGTGTGTGGCTCCTGCCACCCCGTTCTTGCTGGCCAGCACCTGCTCTGTGACTTTGGGACCTCAGGATGGGGCCAGGGCCTGGAGGTCTCCTCCTCCAAACCAGGCTGGAGGCTTATCGCTGCTCTCCCTCCCGGCTAGAGACCTTCGCAGGAGGACTACCCCCGGCTGGAATCCTGAGCCGCAAGGGCTCCTCCTGCTGATGCCGTCCCAGACCAGGCGGTGACCTGCTACCACCCTCATAGCTCTCCTTGCTGTAGATGGGCCCTAGTGTGCTAATGACGTGCTTACTAGCGATTATTTCACTTATTGTCTCTCTCCCCACAAGGCTGTGGGCTTTTCCAGAGCGGTCTCCGCCGGCTTGGCTAGATGAGCGCTGGGCCCGGCCTGCCACAAGGGCTCACTAAAAGCCACGAGGTCGATTAATGAACAAGAGAAAGATGTGGGTGTGGGTGTGAGCGTGATTCTGCACGTGAGTTTGTGACAGTGTGTGATCATGTGCACAAGTGTGTGAGTGGGTGTGTGAGCACATGTACACACTTGTGTGCAGGTGTGTACGTGTGATGTGTGTGAGTGTAGGCGTGCATGTGTGTGATAGAGGATGTGTATGTGCTTCTGCATGGGTGAGTGTGTGTGCATTGCTACAGTACGTGTGTGCATGTGTGAAAGTGTACGTGTGCATGTGGGCACAGTCCGTGGGCCCATGGGCATGTGTGATGTGTATATGTGGGCACAGTCCGTGGGCCCATGGGCATGTGTGATGTGTATATGTGGGCACAGTCCGTGGGCCCATGAGCACGTGTGATGTGTATATGTGGGTACAGTACATCTCTGTGCATGTGCACACGTATGTGTGGGTAGAGTACCCGTGTGTGCAGGAGCGAGTGTGAGTAAATTTGTGAGTGTGTGTTGAGATATATTTCTAGATCCTCTGTGTTGTGGTGGGGTCTTGCCAAGAGCAGCAATCACGAGTCTTCTGAATCCAAGTCTTTCCTGTATAGAGTTCCCAGGGGTCTCTGATACTGTCCTGTGCAGGTTCCCAGCCACGTGGCCAGGGATGCCCACAGGATTCTCCACCCTCAGCCCTCCCCGAAAGCCCCAACTAGAGGCTGTTCACGCTGCAGCACATTCCAACAAAGCTCCTTCCCGTGTCACCTGGGGGGGCTGCTCTTGCTGGGCGGGGCGGTGGTATCCATTGCTGGGGCCAGGTGTGTCTAGGGAACTGTGGGGACCAGGGGGGCCTTTTTGCATGAGGTGCTCAAGAGACAGCTATTCTCCATTCAACAGCCATTGCTGTGAGCCTTTAGGTGCCAGGCACTGGGCTGACTGGGTCCTGAACTGGAGGGAGAGCCAGCTGCCCAGCCTGCCCTCAGAGGCATCGTTGAGAGAGAGGAAGCCAGAGGGATGCTGGCCAAATAATGAGGCCTCCAGGGAGGAGGTGCACTTACTGATGAAAGTCAAAGACTACAGCCTTCAGTACGGATTGCACCTGAATGTGAAGAAAACAAAAATCCTCACAACTGGATTGACAAACAGCATCATGATAAATGTCAACGATTTTATTCTACTTGGGTCAACAATCAACATACTTGGCAGCAGCAGTCAAGAAATCAAACAATGTATTGCATTGGGCAAATCTGCTGCAAAAAATATCTTTAAAGTTTTAAAAAGCAAAGACGTCACTTTACAGACTACAGGTGCACCTGACCCAAGCCATGGTCTTTTCCATCACTTCATATGCCTACAAAAGTTGAATAATGAAAAAGGAAGACAGAAGAAGAATCAATGCATTCAAACTGTGGTGTTGATGAAGAATATTGAACATACTGTGGACTGCCAGAAGAACGAACAAACAGGTCTTAGAAGAAATACAACCAGAATATTCCTTAGAGGCAAGGATGGTGAGAGTTCGGCTCACTTACTTTGGACACGTCATCAGGAAAGACCAATTGCTAGGAAAGGACATCATGGTTGGTAAAGTAGAGGGTCAGTGAAGATAAGGAAAACCCTCATTGAGATGGACTGACACAATAGCCTCAACAAGGGACTCAAACATACCAGTGATCATGAAGATGGTACAGAATTGTTGCAGCTACTGTGCCAATTCATTTAACCAAGGGTCTCCCTTTCCCTCGCTGGCCCTTGACTTCACCAAGCATGATGTTCTTGTTCTCCTCTAGCGACTGATCCATCTTGATGACATGTCCAAAGGAAGTGAGTTGGACAGTGTTCTATTGTGATCCATAAGGTTTTCATTGGCTAATTTTTGAAAGTAGATCACCAGGCCTTTCTTCCTGTCTTAGTCTGGAAGATCCACTGAAACCTGTCCACCTTGGGTGACCCTGCTGGTAATTGAAATACTGGTAACATAGCTCTAGCATCGCAGCAACATGCAAGCCACCATAAACAACAAACTGACAGATCTGGTGGCTATACAAGGTAGAAACTGCCATGTGTCACAAGAAGGGCACAGATAGGGTGGTGTGTGACTTGAGAGGATGGAGAAGTTGTGAAATTACTCTCTGGTCTGTGTGAGATGCCATGAAACCTTCCTGACTCGTCGTGATTCCTTGACTGGATTTCCAGGACACCTCCATCCTTGGTTGACAAGGTGATCAGCCAGGCAGTGGCATTGTTGTTAGGTGCCATCGAGTCGGTTCTGACTCATAGCAACCCCGGGTACGACAGAATGAAACATTGCCCGGTCCTGTGCCATCCTCATGATCGTTGCTATGCTTGAGCCCATTATTGAAGCCACTGTGTCAATCCATCTTGTTGAGGGCCTTCCTCTTTTTTGCTGACCCTCTACTTTACAGAGCATGATGTCCTTCTCCAGGGACTGATTCCTCTTGATAATATGTCTGAAGTACATGAGACGAAGTGTCACCATCCTCACTTCTAAGGAGCATTCTGGTTGTACTTCTTCCAAGACAGATTTGTTCGTTCTTCTGGCAGTTCATAGTATATTCATTAGCGGGCTGTAATAACATCACCCAGACCACCATGGTTGCACTTCTTGGTGCATAGAGCAAAGCCTTAAACACAGGGTGGTCTAGGGGTCCCCTTTAGGGACAGGCAAGGATCCTGGCCATTTGTTGCCTTGGCTAACAGAGGACTCTTCCTAGAAGGCCACATCTGCTCTTGCAAGTACCCCCACCACCCCAGACCAACATGTCAGATACCAGTTCTGCAACGTGGCTTATTTAAAAACCACTAAAGTGGTTCTAAGAGCCATTTAGAACCAGATGTGCCAAAGACCTTGGGCAGGCAAAAGGGCTGGGGCTGAGAGGTGGGCACTCACCTGGCACTGGGGACCACCAGGTGAGTCTCCAAAGCAACGTCCCTGCAGAAGGTGCCCGTAGAACGCCACGTGCCCTGCCAGGACGCTCTGGGAAAGCACACTGTCACGACTCAGTCTTTCAGAATGCCACGCAATTTAAAAAAAGTACATGTTCACTTTTTGCCACATCTTAGATGTCCCTCTACCTACAGAAGCCATCAAATAAAAATTAATTTTGCTTTAAAAAAATGCTGCCTATTTTTGACACTCAATGTCTGTTCATTTGCATGGGACATGTTCTTCCATAATCAGTCATCATAATGTTTAAATTAAACACAGTAAAAGAACGGTTAACGCCCTAACACGCTGACAGTTTAACCTGGCCAATATTTTTATTGCCTTGTGTAATAAACCTAACAGAGCACAACTTGCTTTTGACTGGTGGAAAATCGGTTATGAACCGCCGGGGAACAGCCAATTTTTCAAATGTAGCCATTCAGTCATACTATAGCCACTAAGACTTTTTTTCCCCCGTACACTATTGCTGTTATAATCTTTTGAGGATATTTTATCACGGCAGTAACCTCCTCAAAATCAGTCTTTACTGCAGTTAATGACTGGACAGCTGGAGCTATAACTGGCCTTGGCTTTACCCCCAGCTATTAGCTAACAAACCAGTCATTATCTGCAGGTAACAAGCAATTTCTTGTGGAATTTTCTTGATAAAGTACCTCTCCGGATCAAAGTTATTTTTTCCCCTTCCTGCCTCAGCCTCACACATCTCAGTGAGCTTAAGAGGTGACAAGCTGGAGGCTCCTCAGCTCCAAGCACAGGCTAGGGGATCTTGGAAGGCAGCTAACTGCCACACCCTCCATGAGCCACCTGGCAGTCATGGGCTGGCTTCTGTCACATTGGCTGGGCTTGTGAAGCACCATCCCACCAGGGTGTGGGACAGTGGCAGGCAGAGAGAGTTCTGCTGAACAGACTAGACAGAGGATAAGGCTGACCACCTGGAAGATGCTGAGGACAGACCAGATAAGTCCAGTCTTAGAGCAATCCCTGGGAGGTTGGAGTGTTGTTGTTGCTACTTGCCATTGACTTGGCGACCTTCTGTATAAAAGAACAAGATGTTGCCCAGTCCTGTGCCATCTTTATGATCGCTGGTATATTTGAATCCATTGTTGTGACTATTGTGTCAATCTATCTCATGGAGGGCCTCCCTCGTTTTCGCTGACCCTCTCCTTTACCAAACATGATGTCCTTTTCTAGAGATTGGTTTTTCCTGATGACGTGGCCAAAGTAAGTGAGATGAAGTCTTGCCATCCTTGCTTCTAAGGAACATTCGGGCTGTATTTTCTCCAGTACTGATTTGTTCATTCTACTGGAAGCCCAAGGTATATGCAATATTCTTCGAGAACACCACAATTCAAATACGTCAATTCTTCAATCCTCCTTTGGGAGTTTGAAGTGGTAGTCAAGGAAGCAATGGAGAAAATTCCAGGCCCAAGTGTAATCTGCTGAATTGACAAGCACCTTGTGCTTGATACATCTCTGCATTTAAATTTATAATCCTCATTTCATGTGGGTTTCCCTTTTGATCACCCTCATAAAATGTGAGCTTTTTAAACTAGTGATTTAAAGTTCTGAAATGTTCGTCTATTTTACAGCACACATATTTTTTAAGGACAAGATTAGCAAATTTGGGCCTCAGCACCAATGCTACGATATGTTCAAGCGAAGGATCACTGTTGCGATGAGTTATTACAGGTGAAGCTCCATAGCGCGTGTGGATGTCCACACAGAATGCTAAGCCAAGGGAATCTGACTTGGAGGGGAAGAGTCAACACGCAGGGCCTGCAACGGCTTCCTCCTAGTGTTGACGGAAGGCAGGAGCTGGCTGTTGGGAGCCGTTTGCCTCTTCATTTATAATTGTGTTTTAATATTCCCAGTACTTAGCATCAAGGAGAAGTGGATGGGGGTGCTGCAGCGTTAGAGTAACGAGGAAACACTACAGTGTGATCACCTGTTTGTGGCAGCCATTTGAAATTCTGCAGATTTATCCGTGTTTACTGTATGAGCCTCAGACTCGATTCCTGGAATCACAGTGCTGATTGCAGTAACTTTACGTATGCGTCTTTAGCAAGCAGGGCAAAACAAAAAATTAATTTTTTTAAAAGTGAAGTAAGATTTTCCAGCCTGGAGAGAAGACCAATTAAAATCACTTCAAATTTTTAAATGAGTTTTTAATTTGAGAGAGTGGAGTTCTTTCAAGAATATGAGTTTTGCTAAATATTGTAAATCGTTGTATGTTGTGCTTCTCTGAAGCCCAAGTTCCTCGTAAATTAAATAACAACTAAAAAAGTGAGCACAGTATTCATTTTTTAATTACCTGTTGGGTGACTCCCCCCAACCCCCCACCATCTAGATCCCCAGGATAAGATCCATTTTGGTAGGTGTGTAGGGTCACCCTGAGTAAGTTGCAGGGCAAAATAGGCTTCCTACGAATCCCCAAATTCCAACATTGCCACTGGACTACAGCAATTCCACGCCTTAAAATCATTTTGAATTTCAGAAACCCAACTCTTTAACCTTTTGTAAATGACAGAAAGTGCAACACATTCTTAACATTTCTGATCATTCCACACTATGCTGGCCCCATAAAGCTCATCTTTTCCAAATTTAAGCACTTAAAAATGTGAAGTGCTCCAATAAATTTAAATTGGCATATGCTCCGCATATCAATGGGAAATGATTCAGGCATTAGAGGCTGGAAGTGGTGAGTGGGGGCAAGTCAACCAGAGCATCCATTGTCATGGGATTGATTTTTAATGACTTTCTATTGATTGGGTGCCTTTTAAACCTGATGGCCTAAGGTTGGTCTTGCATATCTATCACACCGCCTCTTTGGCCAGCTCAGTCTTCACAGTGAACGCAGGCTGCTTCTCTCCTCTTGCCAAGATGGCGAAAAGAGTGGATAGGGTCCTCCAGGATAAGTCCTGGCTGGCACTGGGCCTTCCAGGGGTAAGAACTGAGCAGCTGCCTGGCAGAAGGGCAACATATTCTCCAGGATGCTAGTGGTTGGTTGTAAGCAACAGAGTCAATCCAATCCAAAAAGGGATGCACTGGCTCTCATAACTAAAAAGTCCTAGGGTGGATCAGGAATGGCTGGATCCAGGGGCTCTTTCCCCTCTTTTTCTTTTCTCCCTCTCCTGTCTCTCACACTCTTGCTCTAGTTCTCTTCCAGCTCTTTCTTGATTCCACCTTCTCTCTCATTCTCCTTCACCCACCCTCTTTCATTCTACCTCTCCCTCATCTCTGCTTTTTACTTGTGGTTCTTCAGGCAAGGCCCTCTGCACTTCATAGCTCCTGATGGTTTCAGGCTCATGGTCTCACAGTTCCAAGTCCACTAGAAAGAGATGTTGTCTTACCAACATTCCAAAGGCAGCCTTGAATGGAGTCTCGTTGTGCCAACTTGGGCCATGGACCCATGTCTGAACCAGTACCTGTGGCCTACCCTGGGCCACAAACCCACTCCTGGAGCCAAGAGTAGACCCAAATCCCAAACACTTGAATTTGGGGTGGAATAGAAGTAAATATAAGTCCTGTTACGAGTCATAGAGGTCCTGGATCTCCTCCAAACTTGCCTGGCTCTCTGTTCTGGGCAATCATAGGTCATGTGCCTTGTGATTTGCCTTGGCCAGTGGATATGAATGGAAGTTGTGTATATCACTCAGGGTGCAGAGTTCAAGAGCTCCAGTTAGTGTATGCTCCTGCAGGTTGGGACCCAGAGTGAGAATATGTGGGAGCAGAGTTGCCAGCCAGCAAATCCACAATGGACATGAGAAACAGAAATAAATGTTGGTTATCAAAACCACAAGTATTTGGGGATTTTTTATTGAGCCAGAATAACCTAGCCTATTCTGAATGACATGGAAATCAGAATCAGAAATGAGTTCCTTCCAAAACAAAAACCTAAAATAAACGGCATTGACTTTGTGGTGGGGTGATGAGCAATGAGGAAACTCTTATCAGAGAATAGAAAGACATTGAACTATGTTATGAAGTGGTGAAACGTTTGGGAAAAATCACCTGCGGCAATTGAGGAGACAGGAAGTAAACTTTCTGCTCTTGGGGAGAGCTTGGAGAATAGAATGTTCATAGGGTGCATTAGCTCCTTTTGCTGCATTTGGCAAGGTATTACAAGAAAGAGATGAACTTAGAAATAATTATCTGCTCTGCAAGCAAGCAAGCAAGGAAGAAAACGTTTCAGGGATTTGTAAGGTTGAAAGATGCAACTCCTTCTCAACCTCAAACAGTAAAAGAGAAAATTGAGAAATACTTTGAGTGACAAAGGCTGATTAAAACTCAGCCTCACAGAAATATGAAATTGAGAGTATACCTATCACCTCCATTGTTAAAACCTCTGAATGGATTGAAGTGTTTCATAGTAAAGACCCAATTGAGTGCATGGAGTCCACTGAGCACTTCCAGTCAGACAAAAATTTGGAGGGAAAAGAAAATCAAGATCAGACCCTGTTCCCCAAGACTGACTGGCTCAAGGTATATGTTACAAAAATTAAGAAGAGACGTGGAAAACTGAAAAAAAGCGCCACTCCCTCCCTTTTATTAGGAAAAGAGGTGGATAATCCACAAGTCCACACCCTCTCTTGAGCCTATCAGAGAGCGGAGGTCAGTTTACTCTTCACAATCCAAATTGCCCTGCTCATGGATCTGTTGACTGTGTATTGACTGTCCCTCCACCCCTCCCACTCCCAGGAATTTAAACAAGAATTTCAACCTTGACTGTCTTATTCAATCCCTAGCACAGAGCCTGGCACATAAAATAACAGTTGCTGTTGAATCAATTTCAACTCATGGCGATCCCACGTGTGTCAAAGTAGAACTGTGTGGCTGATTTTCCAGAAGCAGGTTGCCAGGCCTTTCTTCTGAGGTGCCTCTGAGTGGACTTCAACTGTCCACCTTTCCATTAGCAGCCAATCACATTAACCATTCACATCACCTAGGGACTCCAGAATTTTATACTCAATGAAAATATGTTTCAGAATGAAGGAGAAATAAAGACTTTCCCAGACTGGGAAAAAAAAAAAAAAAGAGTATCTATTGCCAGAAGAAAAGTTAAAGGAAGTTCTTCAGTAGAAGGCATATAATACCCAAAAGAATCTTGGGTTTATTCCAAGAAATGAAAGGTGTTAGGAGTGGAGGTAAAATAAAAATGAAGGTAAAATAAAATATATTTATTTAAATTGCTCTAAAACATAACTATCTGAAGCAAAAAAAATTAATAATTATTGTCTGTTTATATATGTTTGCGAAAGTAAAATATATGGTAATAGCACATAGGACGGGAGGGAAGAATTGGGGATATACTGTTGTAAGGTCATTTATACTACATGCAGTACAGTGTAATATTACATGGAGACAGACTCAGATTAAGTAAATATATATATTAATGATCTTAAAGCAAGCACTAAAAAATAATAAAAGAGGCAAAAAGCAAGTCAATAGTGGAAATAAAGTAGAGTCATAAAAAATGCTCAATTAACTCAAATTATGGCAGACAAAAGAGGAAAAAAGAAACAACAGACGAAATGAATACAGAATAACTAGTAAGGTAGTATATTTTAGTCCAAACATATCAATGATCGTACTAAACGTGTATGTCTAAATACACCAATTGAAAGACAGAAACTTACAGGCTGGATATAAGTGCAATACGCTATCTACAGTGCATTATTACAAGAAACTTATTTAATGTATAAAGATAGAACTAGGTGAAAAGCAAAAGGATGAAAAAAGATATATCAAGCAAACATTGATTTCGTTTCTCTTGGGTATATAGCTAACAGTCAAATCACGGGGTCATGTGGTAACTCTATGTCTGAGAGGTTGAGGAACTGCCAGATTGTTTCCAAAGTGGCTGCACCATTTTACATTCCCATCAGCAGTCTATCAGTATTTAGATTTCTCCACATCCTCCTCATCAACACTTGTTTTTATCTGACTTTGATTATAGCCATCCCAGTGTGTGTGAAGTGGTATCTCATTGTGGTTTTGATTTGCATTTCCCTAATGACTAATGATGTCTAGCATTTTTTCATGTGCTTATTGGCCATTTGTATATCTTCTTTGGAGAAATGTCTATTCAGATTGTTTGTTCATTTTTAAAATTGGATCACGGTCATGTGCTGCCAATGTCTGACCATATATACATCCGCGGTCCCATAAGGTTATAATAGAGTTCAGAAATCCTGATCAGAGAAAGGGATGTAAGAGACGTAACCGGATGTAAGGAACACAACAGCTTCCCGCACTCACACATGTATATCATGTTTTTTGTATACAAAGTGATTGCACTGCCAGGCATATGAAGGTACGGTACGTATATAACCTATAACACATGTGTGCTGATAGTCATAATAAATGCCTATGTTACTGGCTTATGCATGCACTGTGCTGTACTTTCTATCGCTGTTTTAAGGTGAACTTTCCCTACTTCAAATTAAAGTTTACTGTATAACAGTGTATACTTCTACCCATAGGCAGCAGCATCCAATCTCGTATAGTGTGCTTCTCTTGAGTGTTGTAGCATTATCTCTCTGCTTAATTTTCTTTCAAAAATATTACCATGAAGTGCATCATGGCTCCCAAATGCAGCAAAACCAGTGCCAGTGATAGCAGTAGCAAGGGACAAAGGGGAAGTATCAGTTTGGAAGTAAAACAAAAGGTTATTAAACAAGATGAAGGTGGAAAACATATCAGTGAATGCTACTGCCGGTGACGTAGGCACGTTGACTTGACAATCACGACGATCCTCAAAAACAAAGAAAAAATTCTCCAAGCTGTTAAAGGATCGACTCCACCAAAAGCTACAAGACTAAAGAATGTGAGAAGGACCTATACCAGCCATGGAGAAATTGCTAATGATGTGGATTGAGGACCAAACCCAAAATCAAATCCCTCTCAGCATGCTGATGATCACCTTTAAGGCATAAAGTTTGTTTGAGGTGCTTAAAGAAGAAGCAGGACCAGACTATTAGTGTTAGCTCTGGGTGGTTCAAGGGCTTCAAACAACATTTTTCGCTGCATAATGTGAAAGGGAGTGCTGAGTCTCCAGAGCTAATATGAGGGCAGCAGAAGAACTTGTTGAAAACTTAGATAAGCTAATTGCAGAAGGAGGTTATTTGCCCCAGCACATTTTTAATGTTGGCGAAACCTCCTTATTCTGGAAGTCAATGCCTGAAAGGACCTTCATTCATAAGGAGGCCAAGTCAATGCCAGGATTTCAGGCTTTTAAAGACAGAGTGACAGTGTTATTAGGAGGCAATGCCCTGCTACAAGTTAAAGCCATTTGTTATGTGGCATAGTGAAAACCCGGGGCTTTCAGGAACATTAACAAACACACCTTACCGGCTTATTACAGGTGCAATTAAAAAGTCCTGGAGGACACAGATGCTGTTTCAGAATGCCCTTCTTAATTGTTATGCCAGTGAAATGGAGAAGCACTGCTAGGAAGAAGACATACCTTTCATGATTTTGCTAATTGTAAGCAATGCTCCTGGACAGCCCCCTTCCATTGGTGACCTCCACCCAACACCACTGCTTTAATCCAGCCAATGGACCAAGGGGTTATTGCCGCATTCAAGGCCTTCTACCTGAAGAGAAACTTTGCTCAGGCTATTGCTGCAGCTGGTGACAATGGCAAGACACTGACGCAGCTCTGGAAGGAGGACAAACTTTACCACTGCATAGAGAACCTCGCTTGGGTCTGGGATGACGTGACCAAAGAGTGCATGACTGGCATACGAAAAAAAATACTAAAGCTGTATGTCCGCGACTTTAAGGGATTTGACAAGATGATAAGATTGCAAGGATTAACAGAGCTGTTGTCTACATGGTAAAAACACGTGAACCTAGACATAGCCGATGAGGACATTGAAGAACTCCTGGAGGTGGTCCCCAAGGCACTAACAAATGAAGACTTGCTGGAGCTAGAGCAAGAGCGAATAGCTGAAGAAGAGACAAGGGGAAAGGAAACTGCAGAGGGAGAACAGGTGCAGAAGAGGGCCACCATGAAGGTGTTAGCCAAATTCTTTGTAGACCTTCACAGCTTGCTGACGAGCGCCGAAGAGATGGAGCCAAACACTGAACGCTGGTCACCGATAGAGAGGAACGCCCATGCAGTGTTTGCTGCACATCAGGAAATTTATGAGAGAAGAAAAAGCGAACAGGCAAACAACACTGGACATATTCCTGAAGAAGCCAACACCTCCCCAAGAAGAGCCTCGGCCAGGTCCTTCAGGCAATACGGGAGATAATAGTCTCACTGTTGGTGACAGTTCATCGATGGAGGTTGTTCGACCTGAAACCCTGCCAGTGGGGCACAACGAGGAAGTTGAGAACAGTGATGTGGATGATCCTGATCCGCTTTGTTAAACAGTCTGTGTGATACAGGCTGAGAAAGTGTTTACATAAAAGCTTAAAAAGTGAAAAAAAGTTAAAAATTTAAAATGAAATTAAAAAGTTTAAAAATAAGTTTACGCAATCACCAAAGGTGAGTTGAGAGAAATAAAATTTAAAAAGTACGTATTGTACATAAAGTTATACAGTGTATTATACATACAGTAAGTTACTGTAAGTTCAGTATCTTGTACAGTACAGAACTGTACCATCAACAGCCTCCATACTCACCCAACACTACATTAGCCTTGCAAGCTCCAATTGTGGTAAGTACAGATTACGTTTTGGCCCATGTACACATTAGTGTGTATTTATACTATATTATTATATTTTGTATACAGTATTATACAGCATTAAGCTGCTTATGTTGTTATTGTTGTTGGGTGTGGTCGAGTCAGTTCCGACTCATAGCAATCCTATGTACGACAGAAAGAAACACTGCCTGGTCCTGCACTGTCCTCACAATCTTTGATATGCTTAAGCCCATCGTTACGGCCACTGTGTCAGTTCATCTCATTGAGAATCTCCCTCTTTTTGGCTGACCCTCTACTTTACTCAGCATAATGTCCTTCTCCAGGGACTGGTCTCTCCCGATAACATGTCCAAAGTATATTACCTTGTCAGATACATTAGCTGAAATACAGTACTGTATGTGTACAGTATCTTAACTATTTAGTCAATACAGGTACACTACAGTATGTCATATAGCTTTGCTAAGTACAGGCAGTCCCCAGGTTACAAATGTCTGACTTACGTACAACCCATAGTTATGAACCAACCCCCATAAATCCTATTATATTAAAAATTTGAGGTACATACAATGGTTTATAATAACAAATGGGCACTCCTTTGGGATGTGCATCAAAACATTCTTATTACTATATTATTATGTTAAAGATGCTTTAGTGTATCTAGAAGTGTTTCTTTTATGTTTTTTATGCATAGAAAGGTACACTATATACTGAGACAAACATTTGACTAACTGACTTTAGATATGAACTATACCTAACTGTTCTGACTTACATACAAATTCGACTTAAAAACAGATTTAGAAATGGAACTCATTCGTAATCTGGGGACTGTTTGTATCTAATATGGTGTTTGCACAAAGTCCAAATCACATAACGTCCTATTTCACAGAACATATGATGGACGTTAAGTGATGCATAACTGTATTTGTCTTATTGTATCGTAAGAATTATTTATATATTCTAGATACAAGTCCCTTATCAGTATATGATTTGCAAATATTTTCTCCCATTCCATGGATTGTATTTTTACTTTCTTGATGGTGTCCTTTGAAATACAAAAGTTTTAAGTTTTGTTAAAGTCCAATTTATCTATTTTTTCTTTTGTTGCTGGTGCTTTTGGTGTCACATCTCAAAATTCATTGCCAAATCCTAAGTGTATGAATATTTGTCCCTTTGTTTTCTTTTAAGAGTTGTACAACTTTATCATTTACATTTAAATCTTTGATCCATTTGGAGTTAATTTTTGTACATGGTGTGAGGTACACGTCCAACTTCATTTTTTTGCAGGTGGCAATCCAGTTGTTCCAATGCCATTTGAAAAGACTATTCTTTCCTCATTGAATGGTCTTGTCACCCTTGTCAAAAATAAGTTGACCATGGATATACAGGTTTATTTCTGGACTTTCAGTTCTATTCCATTTATCTCTGCTTATCCTTGCGCCAGTAAGGCACTGTCTTGATTGCTATTAATTTGTATAAAGTTTTGAAATCAGGAAGTGTGAGTCCTCCAACTTTGTTTTTCTTTTTCAAGACTGTTTTGACTATTCAAGGTCACTTGCAGTTCCATATGATTTTTAGAATCAGTTTGTCAATATTTACAAAGAAGTCCTCTGCAATTTTGAGAGGGATTGTGCTGAATCTGCCGATCAGTTTGGGAAGTATTACCATCTTAACAATAGTAAGTCTTCTGATCCATGAAAATGAGATATTTTCTCGCTTATTTAAATCCTTTCGATAATGTTTTATAGTTTTCAGGTTATACATTTTGCACTTCTTTTGTTAAATTCACTCCTAAGTATTTTATTCTTTTTGATGCTATTGTGAATGGAATTATTTTTCTTAGTTTCTTTTTCTGCTTGTTCATTGCAAATATACAGAAATGCAATTAATTTTTATGTATTGATCCTGTATTCTTCAAACTTGCTGAATTTGTTCATCAGTTCTAATAGTTTTTTAGTGGATTCTTTAGGATTTTCTATATATAAAATCATGTTCTCTGTGACTAGAGATAGGTTTACTTCTTACTTTCCAATCTGGTTGCCTTTGATTTCATTCTCTTGCCTAACTGCCCTAGATAGAACTTTTGGGGCCAGGTTGATTAGAAGTGGCAAAAGCAGACATGTTTTTTCCTGATTTAGGTGGAGTGCGTCCGATCTTTCACCATTGGAGATGATATTGGCTGTGAGGTTTTTCTGCAGATGTCCTTTACCTGGTTAAAGAAGTTCTCTTTTATTTCTAGTTGGTTATGTGTTCTTATCATGAAAAGGTGTCAGATTGTGTCAAATGCTTCTTCTGCAGTTATCAAGATGATCATGTGATTTTCTTTATTCTATTCATATGGTATATTATATTGCTTCGCTTTCAGATGTTAACCAACCTTGCATTCCTAGTATAAATACCACTTTGCATTGGTGTTTAATTCTTTTATGTGTTGCTGGATTTGCTTTATTCGTATTTTGTTGAGGATTTTTGCATCCATATTCATAAGCAACATTGGCCTGTAATTTTCCTGTGATGTCTTTGCCTAGTTTTGTTATCAGGGTAATTAATACTGGGCTCATAAAGTGATTTGGAAAGGGTTCCCTTCTCTTCCATATTTTGGAAGAATTTGTGAAGAACTAATGATAATTCTTTAAATGGTAGAATTCAGCAGTGAAGCCATCTGGACCTGGTCTTTTTCTTTCTCAGTAGTTTTTTGATTACTCATTCCATTTCTTTACAAACTAATTAGATTGTCTATTTCTTTTTGAGTCAGATTTTGTAGGTTGTGTATTCCTAGGAATTTGGGGGGATATCATTGCTGACGTCAGATGGATCATGGATGGCTGAAAGCAGAGAATACCAGAAAAATGTTTACCTGTGTTGTATTGAGTATGTAAAGGCAGTCGACTGTGTGGATCATAGCAAATTATGGATAACATTGAGAAGAACAGGAATTCCAGAAAACTTAATTGTGCTCATGAGGAACCTGTACTTAGACTAAGAGGAAGTCTTTCGAACAGAACAAGGGAATACTGTGTGGCTTAAAGCCAAGAAAAGTATGTGTCAGGGTTGTACCATTTCACCATACTTATTCAATCTGTATACTGAGCAAATAATCTGAGAAGCTGGACTATATGAAGAAAAATGGGACATCAGGAATGGAGGAAGACTCATTAACAACCTACAATTTGCAGATGACACAATCTTGCTTGCTGAAAGTGAAGAGGACTTGAAGCACTTACTGATGAAGATCAAAGACCACAGCCTTCAGTATGGATTACACCTCAACATAAAGAAAACAAAAATTCTGACAACTGGACCAATAAGCAACATCATGATAAGTGGAGAAAAGATTGAAGTTGTCAAGGATTTCATTTCACTTGAGGCCACAATCAACACCCATGGAAAGAGCAGTCAAGAAATCAAAGGACGCATTGCATTGGGCAAATCTGCTGCAAAAGAGCTCTTTAAAGTGTTAGAAAGCAAAGTTGTCACTTTAAGAACTAAGGTGTGCCTGACCCAAGCCATGATATTATCAATTGCCTTATCCGCATGTAAAAGCTGGACAATGAATAAGGAAGACCAAAGAAGAATTGATGCCTTTGAATTATGGTGTTGGTGAAGGATATTGAATACACCATGGACTACCAGAAGAATCAACAAATCTGTCTTGGAAGAAGTACAGCCAGAATGGTCATTAGAAGCAAGGATGGTGAGACTTTGTCTCACGTACTTTGGACATGTTTTTAGGAGGGACCAGTCCCTGGAGAAGAATATCAAGCTTGGTAGAGGATCAACAAAAAAGAGGAAGACTCTCAAAGAAATGGATTGACACAGTCGCTGCAACAATGGGCTCAAGCATAACAAGGATTGTGAAGACGGCACAGGACCAGGCAGTGTTTCATTGTGTTGTACATAGGGTCGCTGTGAGTCAGAACTGACTTGATGGCACCTAAAACAAAAACAACAAAAAATGTATTGGCATCCAATTGTTCATACCATTTCGTTTTATTTCTGTAATGTCAGTAGTAATGTCCCCTTTTTCATTTCTGATTCTAGTAATTTGAGTCTTCCCTGAGTTTCCCCCCCACCGCCCTTGTCAATATAACTAAGGCTTTCTCAATTTTCTCGATCTTTTCAAAGAACCATTTTTGGTTTCATTGATTTTCTGTCCTCTATTTCATTTATTTCTGCTTAATCTTTATTATTTCCTGCCTTCTTTTAGGCTTAGCTTGCTCCTTTTTCCCAGTGTCTTAAGATGGAAAGTTAGGTTATTAAAGATCTTTCTTCTTTTTTAATATAGGCATTTATAGCTATAAATTTTCCTCTAAGTCCTGTTTTAGCTACATCTCATAAATTTTGATATGTTGTCTTTGTTTTTTTTTTTTAATCTCAAAACATTTTCTAATTTTTCTTTTGATTTCTTGTTTGATCTATTGGTTATTTAGAAGTATGTTGTTTAACTTCCACATATTTGTCAGTTTCCCAAATTTCTGTTATTAATTTCTAATTTTATTCTATTATGGTGGAGAACATACTTTATATCATTCAGTCCTTTAAAATTTATTGAGGTTTGTTTTATGGCCTAGCATATCATCTATCCTGGATAGGTACCGTGCACACTTGAGCAGAATGTATATTCTACTGTTGTTGGCCGGAGTGTTCTATAGACCTCTGTTAGGTTTGTTTGGTTTACAGTGTGGTTAAAGTCTTCTATTTCCTTGTTGATCTTCTGCTTAGTTATTCTATCCATTATCATAAGTAGGTGTCTTAGGCTGGGTTCTCTAGAGAAGCAAAACCAGTAAAGCGTATAAATATATAGAGAGATTTATATCAAGGAAATAGCTCATGCAATTGTAGAGGCTAAAACGTCCCAAGTCCACAGATCAGGGTAGAGGCTTCTCCCAGTTCACGTAGCTGCAGGGGCTGGTGAACCGAAGGTCAGCAGGTCGGAGAACTAGACTCTTGCTTGCAGGCTGAGAAGTTCGACGAATTCCGAGATCAACAGGTAAGCTGCTAGCTCAAGTCCCATGAACCGGAGGTGAGACAAGAAGAGGCAGCTGCTGAGTCTGGAACAAGCCAAAAACCTTGGCAAGGCGAGCAGGCAGAAGGTAACCTGCCGAAGGCAGAGAGAGGAAACTGAGAGGGTGATGAGCTGCCACAGGCCCTGCCTCCGCCAGTACCACTCAGCAGATTCCATCATGGGAGTGATCACAACATTATACAACTGCTAAAACACGGAGAATAATGGTCTAGCCAAGCTGACATACAATCTTGACCATCACAGTACGTATTGAACTATTACCTACTGTCAGTTTTGCTCCCTATATTTTGGTATTCTGTTATTAAATGCATATATGTTTATAATTGTTAAATCTGGATTAACCCTTTTATCATTATAAAATGTCCCTCTTATCTCTAGTAACATTTTTTTTTGTTTTAAAATCCACTTTTTTTCTCATGTTAGTATAGCCACTCCCGCTTTCTTGTGGTTTCCATTTGTGTGGTATATCTTTTCCCATACTTTTACTTTCAAATTGGTTTGTATCTTTGAATCTAAAATATGTCTCCTGTAGTCACATATAGTTGGATCTTGGCTTATTATTTTTTAATTCAGTCTGAAAGTTTATTTGATTGGATTATTTAATCCATGCACATTTAATGTTATTATTGATACAGTTGATTTATGCTGACACTTTCACTTTGTTTTCTGTATCCGTATGTCTCATCAGTTTTTTTTATTCCTTGGGTTCGATTTTGTTTTTATTCCTGCTTTACCACTTTCTTTTGCATTTTTCATTTGAATATTTTAATTTTGATTTCTTTAATGATTTTATTTTTACTATATTTTCCTGAGTTATTTCCTTATAGGTTGTTCTGGGGTTTACTATATACATCTTAACTTATCAGAATAGGCTTCAAATTTATACTAACTTAATTACAATGAGAGGCGGAAATGTTATTTCTACATAACTCTGTTTTCTTTCCCCCTCCCTTTTGTGATATTATACATAATACATCTATAAATGTCACAAACCCAAAATACATGGTTACAATAATTACTGTGGACACATTATCAGGAGGGACCAGTCTAATGCTTGGTAAAGTAGAGGGTCAGGGAAAGAAAGGAAGACCCTCAACAAGATGGATTGACACAGTGACTGCAACATTGAGCTCAAGGATAACGATTGTGAGGATCAAGCAGGACCAGGCAGTGTTTCATTCTGTTATACATAGGGTCTCTATGAGTCGGAATTGACTCGATGGCATCTAACAACAACAATGTGTATATATACACACACACACACACATATATATGTGCATATATATATAAAAGAAGCTGAGAGAAGAGAGGACAGCAAGTATACATTTACAGTTTTTGCTGTATTAACCTTCTTATTTATCATGTCTTGTTTTCTTATTTGCTCCTGTGGTTTAAAGTTACCATCTGGAGTCATTTCCTTAGCCCGATACAGCTTTGCTCCCACCTGCCTCCTTTGTGAAAATACTTTACATTTCTATTTGTTATAGGCCCAATAACACATAATATACTTATTATTTTATACAATTGTTTTTTTAAACCAATTAAGAGAAGAAATTTTTTTTTAAAACAATGTATGCTGTCTTTTATAATTACCTTACTGGTGCTCATTGTTTTTTAATGAGGGTACAAAATACTGCCTGGGATCACTTGATTTCAGCCTGAAGAACTTCTTTTAGCCTTTGTTGTAAGGTGGGTTTGCTGGTAGCCAATTCTCTCAATTTTTTGTTTATCTGGGAATGTCTTTATTTTGCCTTCTTTTTTGAAAAATAGTTTTGCTGGATACAGGATTCTTGGGTGACAGTATTTTTCTTTGAGTACTTTGAATATGTTATCCCACTGCCTTGTTGCCCCCATTGTCTCTGTTGAGAAGTTAGCTGTTAATCCTAATGAGGTTCCTTGTCATTTTTCTCTTACTGTTTTCAAGACATTCTACGTACCTTTGGCTTTCAGCCTTTTTACTATGATGTGTCCGTGGATCTCTTTGAGTTTATCCTTCTTGGAATTTATTGAGATTTCTTGATGTGCAGATTAATTTTTAATAAATCAGAGAAGTTTTCAACCATTATTCTTTAAATATTTTGTCTGCTCCTTTTTTTCTCCTCTCTACATTTCAATACTCTGATTACCCATATTTTGGGGGTACTTAATGGAATTCAACATTTCTCTGAGTCTCTGTTCTTTGGATTGCATGATCTTTATCGAACTATCTTCAAGCCTGTTAATTCTTTGTTCTGCCAGTTCAAGTTTACTGCTGATTATTATTACTCTAGTAAATTTTTTATGTCAACAATTGTACTTTTCAGCTTCAGAATTTCTGCTTGATTGTTTCTTAAAAGTAATTCTATCTATTTTTGATATTATCTATCGGATTTAACATTGTTATCATATCTTTTGTTACTTCTTAGTCATGGTTTCCTTTAGTTTTTTAAAAACATGTTTATAATGATTCATTTGAGGTCGTTATCTATTAAATCCAACATCTGCTTGCTTTTTCTCTAGTGTATGGGTAATACTTTTCTGTTACTTTGCATGTCTCATAATTTTTTGTTGGAAACTGTACATTTTAGATAATCTATTGTAGCATCTCTGGGTACTTGTCCAACACCCACTGGAACTTATTCTGTTGTTTTCTTGTTTTTTCCTCTTTTTTCTTTTATTGACTAATTAGGTTATTTTAGTGGAATAAATTCCCCCTCCTACATTGTGAGCCTTTGATGTTATTCTTTAGGGGTCATAGTCTTGGGTATACCCACAGTCACCCAGGGATGACAGTAGTTCGGGCAGGGTTACTGTTGACTGCTTCTTTTCCTAACCACACCCAGCTATTAAGCTTCACTTATTGCTGGCTGATTGCTCTATTCTCAACAATATTCTGGAGCATAAATTTCTTCTCAGACTGGTCTCATCAAGTTCAGGCTCCTTTAAAGGGATACTTCTTGAGGTCATGTTTGACACTTGTTCTGACCCCAGGGGAGCTCCTTCCAGCTGTCTATTTCCATGGTTTTCCCTGACAAACCACTGTTTTTTTAGAGTGCCCTTAGGTTTGGACTTATTCACACCATATTGCAAATGAAGTCAGTTGCAAATGAAGCTCTGTTTTAAGGCCTATTTCTCCCTCTGGGAAAAATCTTTGAGCCACAGCTCTGGAGTGGACAGTGAAGACAATGGGACACTTCTTTCTGAATGCCACCCTCAGTGAAGCACTCAGTGGAGCACTCAGTGAAACAGGGGAGTAGCTTTATCTATTCTTGACTTTCCCTTCTCAGCCTGGAACTCCAATTTATGAACTACAAATGTGCCAGTGCAAGGGCAATTTGGACCCCAGTATTCATTCGCATGCTGCACCCAATGTAAAGCCTCAATCCCATGAACAGGGACTTGAAAGAAGCAAGGAGTCCCTACCACTCACCCACACTAACTTGAAACTTACACTCAGCCACAGGTAGCTGGGGCAGGATGAGAAACACTGATGTTCTGCACCTTCCAGGGAGTTAACCCTCAGATTGGGATCTTAGGGGAAAGGGAGTCCTGTGTTCTTGGCTGCATCAGTCTGGAGTGGAGTGCCTGTCTCACTGAGTTGGGAGGGGAAATAAGGAAATAGTCTTCATTTAAATACCATAGACTCTTGCTGTTCTTATTGAGTTTCAGTAAATTTTCTTGCACAAATGTTCCTTCATTTGCTGTATGCCCTTTGGACCATTTCCAGAGACTTTAAATAGCTGCTTTAAAAAATAACTTTCACCAGTTTTGTGGGGGAGTAGTTCTGTGGAGCTATGCCAGAAGTGAAACTCGAACAAGGATAAGGATACTTTCTTAACCTCATAAAGAGCATCTACAAAAACCTTACAGTTAACATCAAACCTAATGATGAAAAATTGAATGCTTTCTCCTTAAGACCAAGAATAAGACAAGAATGTCATTCTTTTCCACTTTTACTCAACATTGTAATGGAAATCATAGTCAGTAATAAGGTAGGAAAAAGAAATAAAAGGCATACAAATTGTAATGGAAGGAAAACAAACAAACAAAAAAAACCTCTCACTATTTGTATACGGCATGATTGTCTGTGTAGAAAATCCCAGAGAACATACAAAAAAGATCCTAAAACTAATAAGTGAGTTTAGTAAGGTCAATATTTAATAATCAATTATATTTCTATATACTAGTGATGTAGCATTGGAATTCAAAATTTACAAAACAGTACATTTATCATAGTACCAAAACAATTATATACTTAGATATAAAGCTAAGAAAATCTAAACAGGACATGTGTGCTGAAAACTGTAAAGCATTGATGAAGAAAATCAAAGAAAGCCTAAATAAATTGAGAAAGATCCATGATTATGGATTGGAAGATTCAATATTGTTAAGATGTTAATATTCCCCCAGTTGATCTAGAAATTAACCACAATCCTATTCAAAACTCCATCAGGCTTTCTTTTTTTTTTTTTTTGTAGATATTGACAAACTGATTTTAAAAATGATACTAAAAGGCAAAGAAGCTAGAAGAACCAACAAAAAATTTGGAAAAAAAAGGACAAAGTTGGAGAACTGACTACCCAGTTTCAAGACCTACTGTAAATCTACAGTAGTCAAGACAACATACTAATGGTGAAAGAAGAGACACGTGGGTCAATAGAAAAGAATAGATTCCATAAATAGACCCACAAAAGTAATTTTTGACAAAGGTACCAACAAAATTTAATGGATAAAGGATAATCTTTTCAAGAAATTTTGCTCAAACAATTGAATATCCCTATACAAAGAAATGAACCTTGATTCATACCTTACACTTCATACAAAAAAATAAATAAAAACCAAAATTGTTAAAGACCTGAATGTAAAATGTGAAACTATAAAACTTCTATAGGAAAAGATATAGTATCTTTGTGGCCTTGAGTTAGACCTTGGGTTATAACCCAATTTTATCACTATTTATTTTGTTGTTCAAATTGTTCCAACTTTGGCCAATCGGAGCTCATTCTGATTGGCTCCTTTTTCCTTTCAACATGCCCCTATACTTTTGAAGCAATTTAGTATTTTCTGAAACCACAAGATGCTTTAAGCTCATATTGTATTGTCCCTGCCCCTGTCCTGGAATCAGCAACTTCTAAAAGAAGCCCTGGTTCCTTGTATTGATGAATGGTACTTAGAAACCAAATTCAAGGCCCTAGGTGTGCTCATTGTTACTGGGATGTTATTGCTTCTAGGTCATCTCAGCAAACGGAGCTTAGAAATATATATGGATATTTCCCTATGCATACACACATATTTATATTTATGTCTGTACTCATCTGTCTGTATATTTTAAAAAAACACATGAATTCATACCAATACCTCTGATTCTAATCTATCACCACAAAGTTACAATGACACCAACAGCATGATCCATACAAGAAATAAAAGGTAAATAGGTATTTTTCAAAATTAAAAAACTGTTGCTCTAAAGAAATACTGTTAAGAGACTGGAAAAACTGGACACAAACCTGGATAAAATACTTGCAAATGAATTTGTGACAAAGAACTTGTATTCAATACGTATAAAGAAATTTCAAAATTCAGTTTAGACAAAAATTATTTTTTAAATGAACAAAAATCTAAATAATTCACCAAACAAGTTATACAGATAGCAAATGCATGTATGAAAAGATTCAGGATTCAGCAGCATTATTCATTGTTGTTGTTATTAGGTGTCATTAAGTCTGTTCCAACTGATAGTGACCCTATGTACAACAGAATGAAACACTGCTCGGTCATGCACCATCCTCCCAATCATTGCTATGTTTGAGCCTATTGTTGCAGCCACTGTGTCAATCCATCTTGTTGAGGGTCTTCCTCTTTTTAGCTGACCCACTACTTTACCGAGCATGATGTCTTTCTCCAGGGACTGGTTCCTTCTGATAACATGTCCAAAGTATGTGAGACAAAGTCTCACCATCCTCACTTCTAAGGAGCATTCTGGCTATACTTTTTCCAAGACAGATTTGTTTGTCTTTGGGCAGTCTATGATATATTCAGTATTCTTTGCCAACACCATAATTCAAAGGCATCAATTCTTCTTCAGTCGTCCTTATTCATTGTCCAGCTTTCACATGCATATGAGATGATGGAAAATACCATGGCTTGAGTCAGGTACACTTTAGTTCTTAAAGTGACATCTTTGCTTTTTAACACCTTAAGGAGGTCTTTTCCAGCAGATTTGCCTAATGCAATGTGTCATTTGATTTCTTGACTGCTGCTTCCATGGGCATTGATTGTGGATCCAAGCAAAATGAAATCCTTGACAACTTTAGTCTTTTCTCCATTTATTGTGATATTGCTATTGGTCCAATTGCAAGAATTTTTGTTTTCTTTATGTTGAGGTGTAATCCATACTGAAGTCTGTAGTCCTTGATCTTCATCAGTAAGTGCTTCAATTCCCCTTCACTTTCAGCGAGCAAGTTTGTGTCATCTGCAAATTGTAGATTGTTGATTCGTCTTCCTCCAATCCTGATGCTGCATTCTTCTTTATATAGTCCAGCTTCTCAGATTATTTGCTCAGCATACAGATTGAACAAGTATGGTGAAAGGAATACAACCCTGATGCACACATTTCCTGATTTTAAACCATGCAGTATTTCTTTATTCTGTCAAACAACTGCCTCTTGGTCTATGTACGGGTTCTGCATAAGCACAATTCTTCAGGGGATACTTTTAGTTTAACTTTTAAAGATTACCTCAAGGCAATAGTTTCAGGGGTTTATTCAGCCCCCTTGGCTCCAGAAAGTCTGAAGTCCATGAAAATTTTAAATTCTGTTCTGTGATTTCCCCCTTTCGATCAGGATTCTTCTATAATGGTAGCTGGGCACCATCCAGTTCTTCTGGTCTTATAGCAAAGGAGGCAGCTGTTCATGGAGGCAATTAGCCATACGTTCCATATCCTTCTCCTATTCCTGACTCTCCTTCTTCCTCTGTTGCTCCAGGCAAATAGAAACAATTATCCTGCCTTGGATGGCTGCTTGCAAGCTTTTAAGACCCCTGGCATTATACAATGAACTAAGAGAACTAAGAGGTAGAATAGAAGCACTAAACACGTTATTAGGCCAATTAACTGGGATGTCCCATGAAAACATGACCCTAAACCTCCAAACCAAAGAACCACATTGCATGAGGTTTTTGGTTGTACATAAGCAGGCTCAGCAGCAACTCTTTTTTTTTTTTTTGTAAATATATCTATCACACAACTTTTGCCAGTTCAACTTTTTGTGGGTGTGCAACTTATTGACAGCAATTACAACAATTGACTGTGAACCCTACCCTTAATCAATGCAATTTTTCTAACACTGTTAACTGCCCTCCTCCCCCCACTCCCTACTAATAAACTTTGGTCTCTATATATTTGCCTTTTCTTGTCTTTTTATATAAGTGAGTGTCTTAGTCATCTAGTGTTGCTACAACAGAAATACCACAAGTGGATGGCTTTAACAAACAGAAATTTATTTCTTCACAGTAAAGTAGGCTAAAAGTCCAAATTCAAGGCATCGGCTCCAGGGAAAGGCTTTCTTTCTCTGTCAGCCTTCTCATCAATGTTCCCCTAGACTAGGAGCTTCTCCACACAGGGACCCCAGGCCCAAAGATGTCCTCTGCTGTTGATGGGCATTTAGGTTGTTTCCATCTTTTGGCTATTGTGACTAGTGCTGCAGTGAACATTGGTGTACAATTCCCTGTTTGAGTCTCTGCTTTCAACTCTTTTGGGCATATACCTAGGAGTGGAATTTCTGGGTCATATGGTAGTTCTATTTTTAGTTTTATGAGGAACCACCACCTGTTTTCCACAATGGCTATAGCATCTTGTATTCCCACCAGCAATGGATAAGTGTTCCAATTTCCCCACATCCTCACCAATATTTGTTATTTTCAGCTTTTTTTTTTTTAATCTTAGCCATCCTAGTGGGAGTGAAATGGTATTGTGAAACCTGACTGATTTTTGTGTGTTGACCTTGTATCCTGCCACTTTGTTGAATTCATTTATTAGATCTAGTAGCTTCTTGTGGCTTCTTTGGGGTCTTCTATATATAGGATCACGTCAGCAGCAAAAACGCAAAGCCTTCCTTTTTTCTTCCTGATTTGGATATGTTTTATTTTCTTTGCTTGTCTAATTGCTCTGGCTAGGCCTTCCAGTACAGTGTTGAATAGTAGTGGTGAGAGCAGGCATTCATCTTGTTCCTTACCTTAAGGGGAATGTGACCAGTCTTTCTCCATTGAGTATGACGTTAGCTGTGGGTTTTTCATAACACTTTTATTATGTGGAGGGATTCCCTTCTAGTCTTAGCTTGCTGAGTGTTTTTATCATGAAAGGATGTTGGATTTTGTCAAAAGTTTTCTCTGCATCAATTGAGATGATCATGTAGTTCTTTCCCTTTGTTCAATTAATGTGATGTATTACATTGATTCATTTTCTGATGTTGAACCACCCTTGAATTCCTGGGATAAATCCCACTTGATTGTGGTGTATAATCTTTTAAATGTTTTTGGATTCAGTTTGCTAGTATTTGCTTGAAGATTTTTGCATCTATATCCATAAGAGATTGATCTATAGTTTTATTTTCTTGTGGCGTCTTTGTCTGGCTTTGGTATCAGGGTAATGCTAGCCTCATAGAATGAGTTAAAAAGTGTATGTTCTTTTATATTTTTGGAAAAGTTTAAGCAGAATTGGCATCACTTCTAAAAATGTTTGGTAGAATTCCTCAGTGAATTCATCTGGTGCTGAATTTTTTTGTTGTTGTTGGGAGGTTTTTGATTATTGATTCACTATTTTTACTTGGTCTGGGTTTGTTGAGATCTTCTATTTCTTCTTGAATCAATGTAGGAAGTTTATGTGTTTTAGAATTTCTCTGTTGCACCTAGGTTATCTAATTTGTTGGCGTACAATTGTTCATAATATTCTTTTATGATCCTTTTTATTTTTGTAGAGTCAATTGTAATTTGCTGACTTTCATTTATGATTTTAAGTATTTGCATGTTTTATTTCTTTTTCTTTGTCCATCTAGCAAAAGGTTTGCTAATTTTATTGATTTCTTAAAAATTCAACTTCTGGTTTCATTGAATTTGCTTTGTTTTTCTGTTCTCCATTTCATTGATCTCTGCTCTGATCTGTGTTATTTCCTTCTTTCTCATAGCTTTGGGCTTAATTTGCTATTATTTTTTTAGTTTCTTAAGTAGGATAGTTAGGTTATTGATTTGAGATCTTTTTTAATGTAGAGATTTGCTGCTATAAATTTCTCTCTGAACACTGCCTTCCCTGTGTCCCATAAATTTTGGTATGTTGTGTTTTCATTTTCATTCAACTTTAAGTATTTTCTAATTTCTCTCTTGATTTCTTCCTTGACCTATTAGTTGTTTAATAGTGTGTTGTTTAATTTTCATTTATTTTCGTGTTTCCCAGTTTTCCTTTTATTATTAATTTCTAATTTCACTCCATTGTGGTTAGAGAATATACTTTGTGTAATTTCAAACTTTTTAAATTTGTTGAGACTTGCTTTGTGACTTAACATATGGTCTATCCTGGAGACTGATCTATGTGTACTGGAGAAGAATGTGTATTATGCTGTCGTTGGGTGGAGTGTTCTATACGTATCTGTTAGGTCTAGTTGGTTTAAAGTGTCATTCATGTCCTCTGTTTCCTTATTGACCTACTTTCTGGATGTTCTGTCCATTATTGAAAGCAGTATTTTGTAGTCTCCAACTATTATTATAGAACTGTCTATTCCTCTCTTCAATTTTGTCGGTGTTTGCTTTATATATTTGGAGGCTCTGATGTTAGATGTATATATGTGTATACATACACTCACACATATATATGTATAATTGTTATATCTTCTTGATGAATTGACCATTTTATCATTATATGATGTCCTTCTCTTATAACAGATCTTGACTTAAAGTCTGTTTTGTTTGATATTAAAATTATCACCCCAGCTCTCCTTTGGTTACTGTTTGCATGGAATTTTTTTTCCATTTTTTTACTTTCAACTATTTTTATCTTTAGGCCTAAGATGTTTCCCTTACAGACAGCATATAGTTGGATCATTTTTTCTTTTAAATCCATTCTACCACTCTTAGCCTTTTGATTGGAGCATTTAATTCATTTACATTCACAGTAATTACCTGGTTTAAATTGATACCAACTTAGTTTCTGTAACATACAAAAACTTTATTCCTATACCGTTCTTCTTCTCCTCCCACTGCTCCCCACCCCCATTTGTGTTGTTGTGATCAGCTTTTACATCTTCATACATCATATGCCCTGTAATATAAATTTATACTTATTTTATGCATTTTTATTCTAAAACATGAATAGCATAACAACTAGAATTACCAGCAAAAAATACCTTAAAACTTGCCCTTTTACTTGTCCATGAAATTACCTATAATGAAGATCATTTTTTATATGTATAGCTTCAAGATATTGTCTAGGTCCTTTCTTTCCCATCTGAAGGACTCCTTTTAGCATTTCTTGTAGGGTGGATCTTGTGGTTACAAACTCTGTTTTTGTTTATTTGGGAATGTATTAATTTTTCCCTCAGTCTTGAAGCACAGTCTTACTGGATATAATATTCTTGGCTGACAGTTCTTTTCTTTCAGCAGTTTTAATCATATGTCATTTCACTACCTTCTGGACTCCAAGGTTTCAGATGAGAAATTGGCACTTAATCTTATTGGGGATCCTTTGTATGTAACAATTTGCTTCTTTCTTGCTGCTTTCAAGATTATCTCCTTATCTTTAGTTTTTGTGAACATTATAATGTTTCTCAGTGTGGACCTTTTTGGGTTCAGTCTACTTGGAGCTTGTTGAGGTTCTTGGATTTGTAGACTCATGTCCTTCATCAGATTTGGAAAGTTTTTTGCCATTATTTCCTCAAATATTCTTTCTGTTAGTTTGCTTCATTGAGTCCCACATTTCCATTAAGCTATGCTCAGCAGTGTTGAGCCTTCTGTCTTATTGTTCTTCAGCCTCCTTAATTTTGATTAACTTATCCTCTAGTCAAGATTCTTTCTTTTGTCATCTCAAATCTGTTGTTAAATGCTTCCAATGAGTTTTTTATTTCTGAATATTGTAACTTTCAGTTCCAGTATTTCTGTTTGGTTTCTTTTTATAGAGCCTCTTTATTTATATTCTTGTTTTTTTCATGAATTGTTTTCCTAATTTATTTTAGTTCTTTGTGTTTCCTTTAGTTCCTTGAGCTTGTTTGATATTGTATTACATTCTGATCTTTTCATTATTCAGGCTGCCATACAAATTCCTCTCCTTGAATGGGCCATCATTTCCAGTTTCTTTGTGTGCCTTGTAATTTTTTTGTTAAAGCTGGGACATTACAATTTTCCAGATGTTACTGTTCTCAGTTTTCCTGAATGGATGGCGCTTTCAACAATGTCAATTCATGCAAGAAACTCTTAGGTGAGCACAATATACAGGCTTTGCTTACTGCTCCTTCTCCCTGTCTATGAAATATCTGGTTCAGGTCAGACTAAGGTGTCAGTTCTCCAGCCACTCCCAGACAGGTCAGAAAACACATTAATCAATCTACCCTCAGGGGAGATGCAACCTTCTGCCTTTGGTTTCCACTTCTTCTGCCACTCTGTGAAGGCTCTGAGTCCAGCCAGACTGAGGTTTCAGTCCTTCAGCAGCTCCCAAGAACAATCAGAAAGCACACACTGATTAATCTGCCCTTAGGCAAACATAGCCCTCAGTTCTTGGTTACTGCTCCCTCCCCCTCTCTAGGAGGGCTTCAATTCCAGCCAGACCAAAGTTTCAGTCTTTCAAGCCACCTCCAGACTGCTCAGAATATACACCCTAAACAGTCGGCTAGCAAGATCTGTCCTATTCAGAGCCAGGACAGGAAAGCTGTGCATTGGCTGGGGGTGCAGCTGCAGCTCTGCTGTAGCCATCCATCTGCCATGCTGCAGTGGGGGACAGCAGTTGGAGTTGTTCTTTTCTTGATTCATTTTGTGGCTCCTTGCCGTGGTCCTTTGCCACCTTTTCTGAGTTTTCACAGTACTGAGCACAGACTTCGCCTTGATTTTCTTGACGTTTATGTGGACCGGGTTAGGATTTTAGAGCTGTTCATGCTGTCATCTTTCTGGAACCCCTCTCTCCCTGAGTTTTCTTGGTTTTGATAGTCGTACCATGGTTATATAAAATGTTAATGTTAGGGAAGCTTGGTGAAGGGTATAGAGGAACACGCTCTACTATTGCTGATGCTCTTTTTTAAGTATAAATTATTTCAAAATAAAAAATAGAACAAAAAATTGAGAGAGGGGAGAGAGATGTGAGGGTAAAAGAACAAAGAAATGTAGTGGTTTGGAGGACTTTCTCTTGAAAAATAACTGTGAGCATGGTTAGTAAGTAGATAAGCTACTACATTTTAAGTGAATTATATTTCCAACCAAGAATTATCAGCCTGGATTTGTAAAATATTTGAGACTTAGATCTACCATTGTCTCCTAACCCCCTAAGGGTAGGAAGTGGTTGGAGAAAACTGTTCAGTGCCCAAGGAGGGCATACTGCCCAACACACATGTCAGATAAGGCCAAAGAAGAACCTTTCAGATGACAGAGTCAGGGCCAGGAAACCACTGCCTTGGAGCACAATCCAAGCCTAACCAGGAAGCCATTACAGTGTAAAACAAAACCAAAAAAACAAACCAAACCCATTGTCATTGAATAGATTCCGACTCATAGCAACCCTGTAGGAAAGAGTAGAACTGCCCCACAGGGTTTCCAAGGAGCAGCTGGTGGATTAGAATTGCCGGTCTTTTGGTTAGCAGCCGAGCTCTTAACCACGGTGCCAGCAGGGCTTCTTACAGGGTAAAAAGCCCTCAAAATGCCTGTCCAGCAAGATTTTGGATTAGCTATGGACATGTGTCTGCTGAAGACTCTCCTTCTTTCCCTTTCCGAATGGTTGTTCTGTTTCTGTTTTACCCTTGTATACTGGATGCACGTAGTGGGGGTACTGTTGGATAGCCTTCCATTTAGTTATATGTCTCTGGAGCAAGAGCAACCATATCAGCCTGAAGCTGAAAAGTATAATATGTGTGAGAAGGAGAATGACCAAAACACTTAGCGACAAAAAGTGCAATCTCTGCTAGTCCTTAGTGCTGTACACTTATATACCTGGTTTTCTCCTTCCAGACACATGGTAAGAGTGCATTTCTTCACTCCCTTGAAAGTAGACATGGCCACATGACTTGCTTTGGGCAGTGAAAGTGAGCGGAAGTGGCATTATCACTTCTGAGTGGAAGTATTTAATGACCAGTGTGAGACTCCCCAGTGCTCCCTCCCCCTGCATTGTGACCATGATGTTCCCGAGGCTGGCAGCTTCCTCGCCTGGATCTCAGAGTGAGAATAACACAGCAGAGCCCTCGCTCACCTGAGATTGACACGTAATTACAGTGAGAAACAAACATTTGCTGTTTCGAGTCATTGAGATCTGGGGGTTGTTTGTTACCACAGCATAACCAGGCCTATCCTGATGGATACACTGGACAAAGCTTACAAGGGATGCCGGGCAGGGAAATCATAGGTAGGGAACCACAGGAGAGAATACACAACCTGTATCTCCCTAAAGACTATACCTGGTCATGTCATCTGGGGAAGGTTGGCCAGGGCTTTTCTTCCACAGTCATTCTGCTTTTAAATCCAGCCTTCCAGGAATGCCTGAAAGGCCATAATAACTTCCTACTCCACTCCACCAAGAAAAGGAAAGTGCTGTAGCAACTCTGTGATCTGAGAAAATGTTTCAATATGTGGCTGGTCCCTGTAGCTGGAAGATGATGCTCATAGCTGTGAGGGGTCGCCCTGCCTTCACATATTGTGTCTGTAGATGATTTACCCAGGACTCAGAGCCCAGACACTTGGCGCTAGTCCTAGCTGTCCATAAACTCACTGAGTGGTTGTTATTGATTGAATTGTGTTCTCCAAAAAGATGTGTTGTAAATCATAACCCCTAAACCTGTGGTTATAATCCCATTTGGGAATGGGTTTTCTTTGTTATGTTAATGTGGCAGTATTAGTGTAGGGTGTGTTTTAAGTCAACCTCTTTTGAGATATAAAAGAGCAGATTAAACAAGCAAGCGGAGATGGGGAAGATATAAGCCACATGATCACCAAGGAACCAGGAAACAGAAGCTGAAAAGAAACAAGGACTTTCCCCCAGAGAGGACAGAGAGAAGAGAGAGAGAGAGACTTTTCCTGGAGCCAGCACCCTGAATTTGGACTTCTAGCCTCCTGTTATGGATTGAATTGTGTCCCCCAAAATGTGTGTCAACTTGGCTAGGCTATGATTCCCAATGCTGTGTGATTGTCCACCATTTTGTCACCTGATGTGATTTTCCAATGTGTTGTAAATTCTACTTCTATGATGTTAATGAGGTGGGATTAGCGGCAGTTATGTTACTGAGGCAGGACTCAATCTACAAGATTAGGTTGTGTCTCAAATCAATCTCTTTTGAGATATAAAACGAGAAACAAGCAGAGAGACAAGGGGACATCATAACACCGAGAAAGCATACTCCCTTCTAGGGGAAGGTTCTCTCTGTCTCTTCTCTCTCTGTCCTCTCTGGGGGAAAGGTCCTTGTTTCTCTTCAGCTTCTGTTTCCTGGTTCCTTGGTGATCATTGGCTTGTATCTTCCCCATCTCTGCTGGCTTGTTTAATCTGCTCTTTTGTATCTCAAAAGAGGTTGACTTAAAACCTCGGTCCTTTGGACCCGAGGTTCCTGCACTGAGAAGCTCCTAGACCAAGGGAAGATTGATGACAAGGGCCTTCCCCTAGAACTGACAGAGAGAGAAAGCCTTCCCGTAGAGCTAGCACCCTGAATTTGGACATCTAGCCTCCTAAACAGTGAGAGGATAAATTTCTCTTTGTTAAAGCCATCCACTTGTGTTATTTCTGTTATAGCAGCACTAGATAACTAAGACACCTCCTAAACTGTAAGAAAATAAATTTCTGTTCTTTAAAGCCACCCATTTGTGGTATTTGTGTTATAGCAGCACCAAGAAACTAAGACACCCTCCTTGACCAAATCAGAAGGATTGTAAGAGACTCAAAATGAAAATAATTTTCTCCAGGATAATTTAGGCTTTCATGCCCTGATTGTTTAACACCTAGATTATCAGAGCACCCCCAGCTGTACACACCCTATGTTTTGGGAAAAACTGGTGAAGCTTAGGAATCAGACTGCTCTGGGTTCAAATTCCTCAATCTGCCGTGACGTTGGATAGAAAATTACATAGGTCCTGCCTGTGTCCATTTTCTCATCTGTAAAGTGGAGTTCCTGTAATAACAGGAACTGGTCCATAAAGATGTGAGAGACAAATGAGTCAATGCACGTAAAGACCTGAGCCCAGAGCCTAGCAAAGAACAGTATATGATCACCATCATCTTCATCATCATCATCACCACACCTGGCCAGATGGGGTTATTTCACAGTCTTGCGTGAACGTCTTCTGTCTACAAGGTGTCTTTGAGAAAATTGTTCCCAATCCCACCACCACCTGGCCCATCCCTGCCCCTCATGGTTCCCGCACAGGACCAGCACAGAAGAAGACATTGGTAAACATGTGGTGAACGTGTATAGTTTAGTTATATTTGGCCGGCGATCTCAAAGGTGTTGTGTCCCTATCACAATTTCCCAACATTTTCCAGTAGGGTTTCATTCAACAATGTTGCTGGTTATAGTAGGCTGCAACCCTGTGAAAGTGTTCACAGAATTCCAACACAAGTAGTTCCAAAATGAGAAATACAGCATCATCATCAGCGGTGTCAACAATAGCAACAACAACCCTCATCGGATCCACATAATGATGAGCAATCAGTTGCTCTGCTCTGTTCCTCCACAATGGACCCCTGGTAGCAGAGTGGTTAAGAGATCCGCTACTAGCCGAAAGGTCGGCAGTTCGAATCTACCAGCCGCTCCTTGGAAGCTCTATGGGACAGTTCTACTCTGTCCTATAGAATCGCTGTGAGTTGGAATTGACTCAGTGGGAACGGGTTTGGTTTTGGCTTGGTTTATTCCCCACAACTGATTATTGTTTTCATCACAGTGTAGGCATAATCCAAGACTGTTGTGTTCCAGTGTGGCCCTGAAGGAGTTAAGTAAAAGAAAGACTATTATCAATATTGTATCAGTCACAGATGAGAAACTGCATACCAGGATCAGTGTAATTCACTCATTGGTTTATGGACACCAAGTCCTCCAGGGACTGTCGCAAATCCACTTGATGTTCCTGAGTGTGAGATTTAGCATTTGGATCTTTGATTTAGCTGAAAGATGTGTAAAAACTCATGCAGTCAGACAACTCCCTACAGGCGATTCATCTGTGTTGGCTTTTACGTAACAGTTATTCCACTCAAGTGTCAGCAGTAACTTAAGCTCTATAACTTGCCTCAGAATTCACATTTCTGAGATGCTGGAACGTGGAGGAACTGCCACAGGGGCAAGAACACCCCTCTGGGAGGAGGGTGGCTTCTGCTCTCTTGCTTCTTCAGGATCAGCCGCACCACCTGGGGAGGCCATGTTTTGAAGGCAGGAAGGATGCAGCTTCTGGCTTCCAAGTCTTCAATCCTGCGGGAGATCCTGGGGTGGAAGAGCCACTGGCTCCTGGGAGATGGGGGTGCTGAGGGCCCTCAGTTGTAGGCTGGAGCTCTGATGGGGCTCCAGGATCCACAGCTGCTCCCTGGCTAGCTCAGCAGGGATGGATGGGGAAGAGCTGAAGACCTGTACCTGCTCAGTTAACCCAGATGGAAGATGTGACTCTTCAGTTAACGACTCGATGGATGGTGGTTGGCAGTTTCCCTCTTCTGGGTCTCTGCTGTGCGCCCCCCGCCCCCCGCCCACCGCTGTGTGGCTCTAAATCTAAAAGTCTTTATAATTTCTCATCACCTGTACCGTAAGCTGGCGAGAGGAGAGGAAGGGAGAAGAAGAGCGTTGTTTTGTCTTAGTGAGAATGAAAATGCTAGTGGGATGTTCTGTGTATAATTTCAGGACGATAAATGGAGCAATGCAATGGCATCTGGATATAAATGGACTTCAAATATCAGTGTTATTAATAAATGATGTTTATAATGGGCTTAGCAAGTATCTGCACTAGGTGAAGAAAGTCCTTTCATGAATGACCATCCGATCCTCACGGCGACCTTGCACACTTACTATCCCCATTTATAGAGGAGGAAACTGAGGCTTGGAGTGGTTGATAAGGTGCCCAAGGTCGTGTAGCTGGTAAAATGGCATAACTGGGCTTTAAAATTGGGTCTGTTTGACCCTGGAGGCACGCTCACAGCCACAGTGCCTGCACACTCTGTTTCAAGGTGGCCGTCCCACCCATTGCTTGTTGAGAGTAGCTGCAAGCTGGTGAAATGGATGGCGCCATCCATAGCCTCCCGCATTTTACCTGCGGTTGCCTCCCAGCCTCCTTCTGAGAAAGAGACTCACAGGCAGAGTAGCTGTGGTCACAGGAGCCAGAGGAAGAATCTATGGGGACGTTGCCAAGCAAGGAGGTTGGCACAGATCCCCACTGGGGTCGGCTCTGAGCTGGAGGTCCGGGAGCCGATTCTTTGCCAAATTCCACATTCAAGTGCTCTGTTGAGGTGAGTGCTTGCCTTCTAGTCGGAGAAGAGCTGGTGGGGAGAAATGGAAATCCACTGAGGCAGTACAGGAAATCAGTCCAGCACAAGCCAGTGCTGGAGAAATTACACAGAAGATAACACGGAGAGAGAAAGAGCTGGAAACCATGGGAGGTTGAGGGACACGATGAAGAGAGGAGTGAAGGTCCAGCCCAAGGCTAATAGAGGTTCCAGAAGTATAGAATGGAGAGTAGGGGAAAGAGGTGCTTTTTGAAGAGACAATAGGTAAGAATGTTCCAGAGTTGATGAAACACATGTATACTCAGAACCAAGAACCACCAAGAGTCCCATGTAGGATTTAAAAAACAAAAATCCACACAAGAATACACTGAAGTAAAAAATATAGGAAAAGAAAATAACTAGCTCAGGTCCCAAGGGCATTTATCAAAGAGATATGAGGGATGCTCTCATGAGACCAAAACCAACCAAACCTGTTGTTATCCGGTCGATTCTGACTCATAGCAACCCTAAAGGACAGACTAGAACTGCCCCATAGGGTTTCCAAGGAGAGGCTGGTGGATTCAAACTGCCGACCTTTTGGTTACCAGGCAAGCTCTTAACCATGGCGCCACCAGGGCTCCGCTCTCATAACGGAGGTGCGAGAATTACAGCTGGGCCTTAGTGGTTCTGGAGCATCACCTGGCAGCTGCTCTGACTTACTGGACCACCTTGGGTCTTGTTGCTGTTTCCTCTGCAAGGTTGTGCTTTCTGCTTCCTGCAGTCTCCGGGGACCTGAGGACTTGCTTTACTCAGCACACAATGCCTAGAGGAGGCGGCTGGAACGAGAACAAGCAGGAAATTTCCCCTCCATCCCTGACAGAGGTCCACCCCCATTTGCTCCTGCCCGCCCCCTTCGAGCTGGGGAGGTGGAATAGACAGGGGTAGGGCCTCCAGCCCAGCAGTCCTGGGGGGCGTTTGCCTCTCATCCCTTGGGAAGGAGGGAGCCCTGGTGGCGCAACAGTTAAGTGCTTGGCTGCCAATCAAAAGGTTGTGGTTGGAACCCACCAGAGTCTCCTCTGGAGAAAGACCTGGTGCTCTGCTCCCTTAAAGTTTGCAGCCTAGGAAACCCTATGGGGCAGCTCTACTCTGTCACGTGGTGACTGGGAATCAGAATCCACCCAATGGCACCCAACAACCACCTTGGCCAAGGGAGCCATCAAGGGCTCCCGGGAAACCTCCCCCACCCCTTCCTTATCAAACACCCGCTGGGTGAGATGGTCACATGAAGCACTTGGCTTGTGGTGAGTCCTTGGAAAGTCAGGACCAGATGTTTACTGAGCACTTATTATGCCCCAGCAGTCTGTGTATATGACGCCTTCAGTCTTCCCCACAAGCCTATGAGGGAGGGATTATTGTCTCTGTTGTATGGATGGTGAGTACCTTGCCAGAGTAGGTCACACAGCTGCCGGAGTATGAACCCAGGCAGTCCCGTTCCAGTGGATTTGCTTAACATTCATTTTCTTCTAAAGGAAATGTGGAGCTGTCATAGGTGGGGGGTCATGGTAAGAGAACAACAATGGTATTTTGGAGGAAATGAATGGGCACTCTTTAACTGTACATCCGCAGACTTCAACTCGGCCGTATTTTTGGAGCGCCGACTGTATGCATAGCCTACTTCAAATCACCCGGGGATTCTTCGGGCCAGCTTGCCACACGGTTCAAGAGAGGAGGATGAGGGCTGCACGCAAAGTTGGCCCAGAATCCCGTTTCTTTCTCGCCTCTGTTGGCCCTGGGGAGCCAGGGATGGCTCAGAGGCAGCAACTTCCTCAGGATCCAGTTTTTTAAGAGCGCTGGCTTGAAGCTGTTCCATTTGGGAGGGTTTCTCCCCAGCATTTGGTATGGAATTATTACCAAATGCTAGAGAGGAACCCTGCCAAATGCTGTATATTAGCTAAAACCCAAACTCTTAAACAATGAAATATTTATAATAAAAACAGACCCCAGAGAGGGGTTCAGACTGGGGCGCCCAGATGCTGAGGGGCTCCTGGGCACAATGTTCCGAGTCAGTCTTGCCTACGGCCGGGTTATAGCTGTCCAGTTAGCAGCTCCAGGGCAGGTAGCAAGGGTGTGGCTGCGCGAGGATTCTCGCAGGCGGGGAGGAGACGCTGGAAGTCTTGCAGCCTCACCCACTGATGCAAAAGCTCCTCCCTAAACCCTTGAAGACATGGCTCAGCCTTTTCTTCCCTGCTATCCCTCTTCCCTGGTGCCTACTTGAACTGCCCAATATTCAGTCGGTACTCAATAAATGCTGACTTCCCGCAAGCGTGTGCACATCCAGGAACAGCAAAAGCTCGCCCATCTGGAGGCCAAAGGGAGTGAGATCAAGACAGCTGAGTTTCCCAGATAGAGCCATAAATTATTTTGATGTAACATTTTCAGATGGAAATATTTCTGAGACGCCGTGCACACTTCCTTTCTTTCGTACTTGGAGAATGTGGAACGCCATTAACCTTTCCGTAATGGCTCGGGGTTGCCTCTGTGAACCTCAGATGCTGAGCTGAGGGAACACAGCCCTTGGGGCTTGAAAGGCGTGCAGAGACACTTGCCTTCTGCTAACAGCTCGGCGAGTCTGCTCGCTTCAGTCTTCCGGTCTACCTTCTGGAGATTTTTGGGTTCTTCGGTGTTCACTCTTGTTAGCGTGATTATCTCTGGCCGCTCCTCTCTCCCTTCTTAAATGACCACTTGTAATGGACTGTGGTCCAGGAACCAGGACTCCAGGCTTATTAGAACTGTGTGTAAAGTCAGCGATCAGATGCTTTGATTGAGAATCTGATAGGTCTGAGTTAAGTACAGAAACTTCAGGCTTTGTAGTCACTGTCTATGCCACTCAAAGTCATTTCTGCTTTTCTTCTTGATTCACAGCCATATCTCAGAAAAGAGAGGTTACAGCTTGGAGAGTAACTATTTTTCACCAGTGATGCTCAGCGAATCCTTGGGAACAATCTCTAAATTCCTCTTTAACACCAGAATTTGCAGACACTTTCAAAAGAACAGCACTTCCTAGGATCTTAAGCTTTTAACAACAAGCAAAGCATGTTGGCTATTATTCATCCCAGTTAGAAGATCAGGAAACCGAGGCCCAGAGCAATAGCAGAGAGGACTCATTATCTAGTCTGGATGCACCAGCAGGGGCAACTCAGTAGAGCCTGAATAAGTCAGGATCCCAGCAGGAAAAATGTGCCCAGTCAAGGGGATACTTGAGGTGAGTCTAGCGTGAGCAGGGTTGAGAGAACCCACAAGGGAGTTGAAGTGCCGAGGGACTAGCCACTAAGAGAGCCGTTATGCCCCTCTTTGTACCCTTGGAGCCCTGGTGGTACAGTGGTTAAGAGCTCAGCTGCTAACCAAAAGGTCTGCAGTTCCAATTCCTTGGAAACCATATGGAGCAGTTCTACCCCAACCTATAGGATCACTGTGCATCAGAATGAACTAGACAGCAACGTGTTTGGTTTTTGTTTGTTTTGTACCCTTAGCAGTGAGCACAGGGCCGCACCTGGCAGGGACCCCACACATGGCAAAGGGAGGGACAGAGTTCCTGGACCCAGGAGAGAGGTGGAGTCCCAGGAGGGGCAGCCCTTAGGACTGATGGCCACAGTTAGAGGAGCCAACCACTGCCATGCCCTGGCGTGCGGGGAGACTGTAGGGCGAGGGGTACCCAAACTCTCCTTCCTCTGGCCCTCTCCAGTCTCTTGCTGGTACCTCCCACTGCTTAACCGAACTCCAGAAGAGAGCTCAAGGGTGCCTCCTCAGGGGTTGCCTCCTGGGGCACAGAGTGGGGTGGAAAAGGTTGGCCCACGGTCAGGAGTGGCACTGGGAGAATCCAGCACAGAACTTGATGGAAACCAGGGTGTCCCACAGCAGCCAGGTTCTGGCAGTGTCTCCCTGTGGCTCACTGTGCACAATTACGGCACACACTGGGTGGGACGTGAGCCTGCCCACCTGGCAACTCCTCTAAGGCGCTAGTCTGGTCCGTACCTCAGAGAGGTGAGTTGTGGGTAAGCCCTGTTGTAAACCTTTTGGAGCAGGTTCAGGGGTACCTTGCCCCTTCTTCACCTCCAACTTGGCCCTGCCTCGCTGAGAGATTGGTCAGGATTAAGCCGACGTTCAGTACTGGAAAGTGTCTGAGCCTGGAAAATGGGCCCCCAGAGCAACTTGGGGCTCACTTTTTATTCGTCTTTTGTATTAGTCCCCCGAATTAGTTTCCTAGGATTGCCATAACTTGGTACCGCAGATTGGGTGGTTTGTAAGAACAGAAACTCAGTGTCTCCCAGTTCTGGAGGCTGGGTCTGAAATCTGGGATTCAGCAGGACCATGTTCTCCTGGGAGGCTCTAGGGGAAGATCCTTCCTTGTCTCTCCCGGCCTCTGGTAGCCCCGGCTATTCCTTGGCTCACAGCTACAGCACCGCTCTGCAACCACTTGGCTGTCTTCCCTCTGTCTCCGCATCTCTTGCCCTCTTGTCTAGGGACACCATTAGGATTGGATTAGAACCCACCCTGCTCCAGTATGACCTCATGGTAACTGATAACATCTTCAAAGACCCTATTTCCAAACAAGGTTATGTTCACAGGTATAGGGCTTAGGACGTCAATATATCTTTCCGGAGGAGGAAATTCAATCTATAACACTGACTTCCCTAAACGTTAGTTTCTGCATCAATAAAGTGGAGATAATTTATCCCTGTCCTGACTGTCGGGAGGTGGGAATGAGGATGCAGGTGAGGCAGTCCTTGGTAAACTTCGAAGGGACTGTACAAATGAGAGATGCTTGGGTTGAGGCCCCTGATACCTGGGGGAGGCTTAGAGGTCCATGAGCTCAGTGGATTGAGCTGGATGACCTCTTCTCTCCTCCAAAGGATGGAGCCTATGCTGAAGACAAGCTGCCCAGGCATGCTTGCCATTGGTGGGCAACACGTAGTCAACCCAGAGACTAACCAGACCATCCCCACCCTACCCCAAGGGCTCAGCTAGTGAAGAGTCCTTCACAATTTTGTTCACACACACCTGGTGCAGGTGTGTCCCTCTCCCCTACGGCCCTCCCTAGACACTTCCCACAGTTCCACCCTCCCCGAAATCTGTATTGTGGGTGTTTTGCTAACTTAAAAGATTTGCTGATATGCCCATTGTATGAAATCTAGGAAACACAAAACCTATCAACAATAAAAGGTAAATTACCTAGAATCTCACCATCCAGAATTATCATGAGTATGTGGGTGAATTTCCCAGCCCTTGGTTTGATCTTTGCATAATATATATGTAACAAACACATATGGATCATGTAGGTATAGAAAAGAGACTGGAAGGAAGTTCACCCACGTGTTGATAGGAATGCCCTCTGGTTAATTCCCAGCGCATACGCTTGCCTTAGGCAAGAGTAGATTGACATGTGTGTGTTTATGAAATAGGAATCATGTTGTAAATAAAGTTTTGTACCCTGCATTTTTTGCTTTCAAACCATGCTGTCAAATTAATCAAATAATTTTCATTAATGGAGAGTTTCTCAAATTATAAAACCTTTTCTTTCCTGTGTTGTTGTTGGTGGCTGCTGTCAAGTTGGCCCCTGACTCATGGCGACCCCATTAACAATGGATTAGATGGTTGTGATCCATAGGGTTTTCGTTGACTGATTTTCAGAAGTAGATAGCCAGGCCTTTCTTCCTAGTCCATCTTTGTCTGGGAGCTCTGCTGACACCTGTTTAGCATCCTAGCAACACGCAAGCCTCCACTGACAGATGGGCGGTGGCTGTGCCGGAAGTGCACAGGCAGGGAATTGAATCCAGGTCTTCTTCCTGGTAGGCAAGAATTTACCACTGAAGCATCACTGCCCCCACTTTCTTTCACCTAACACTGGCATTCTGTGGGACATGGAAATAGTATCCTAGTGCACAGTATCAACACCAGGTAATTCACTTGCTCATTTAGGAGCCACGTACAAGTCCCTGACACCTGGCAGCCTGAGCTCACTGCTACAGACGCACGAAAGAAAAGACCCACCTCTGCCCTTGGTGAGCTCCCAATGTAACGGTGGACGTCAGGCTGAGCTGTGCATGGGCATGCAGCATGGAGGAGAAGGCACTGCGTCCTCTGCCAAGGTCAAGGTCTGAGCCCCAACCTTACCACCTTCCTTATCCCTGGATGGCCTGGCCCAGAGCTAGGAGCGTGCCACATGAAGGATGCTGTGTCCTTCTTTGTCGTGATTGCCACCTCTCACCCTACCCTGCCCCTGCAGGACCCTGGTGCAAATCCTGGCCTTTCCTCTTTCACCATGTCCAGGTCTTCAGCCAACACTTCTCACCAAATGCTCCACATGCAGGTGCTACCCAAGGCCGGAAGTCAAGTGTGCGGCAGCCCCTCCTCTCCCTGCTCCCTCAGCAAAGCCCCCTCTCACGGACCAGTGATGACGTCACTATGCCAAGGGCTCATGTTGTTAATTTCATCTTTAAAATCCTCGATTGTGGCTTGTTTCAAGTCTCACAAGTGCAAGGTTGGATCCTTACAAGTAATCTTGAAAAAAAAAAACAGGCTTTCTTCTAGGAATTAGTTTCCAGAATATCAGTTCTGACGTGTTGTATTTTGTAATGAAACAGAACACATTCTGGAACACGGTAGGAAAGGCGGCGACAGTACCCATCTGGCCAACATTTGGTCTTATCTTGGTTTATCTGGGTGTTCAGCTCCATAGCTGCACACATTGCCGCCACTCAGCTTCCTTCAGGGGCCCAGAGGGGGTTGTGTTTGTCCTGCCCTCTTTTTCTTGGTGCTTCCCATTGGCCCTGGCACTTTTAAGGGACAGCAGTGTGCCTGCCAGTATCAGAAACCCTCACTTTTGCATAGCACTCATCATATAGGCCAGGTAGGTTTACCCAGAAACATCCCAGGCTGCTGACATGCTGGCCTGTAGGGTCAAAATGTTGTCCTTGGATTTGTGCGGCGTCTGGGTGGATTTCGTGCTGAGTGATTCATGGCGTGGGTATCACAGCCTGAGCAGTGGCAGTTGCTTGTGAAGGCGGCGCTGCGGAGATTGGGGCATTCAGGGGGATGCAGCTGTGACCGGACTTTTTGTTAAGTGCTTGATGCTAGTGATTCAGTTGATCAGTGCTGCGGGAAAACTGGACTTTCCTTAATTAGCAACTGTGTATCCACCAGTCAAAATCAGGAGGGCCAACTTGTAAAAAGATGAATTAATTCATAAACGACCTGCCCGTGGCCCACCAGGCATTCCACAGATATTAGAGAAGAGAGGCAAAGGGGCAAGAGTCAACCAGATTACATGTAGCCACAAAGTAAAGTTCTCTTTTGAAAATGTGTGACCTGCAAATGCCCATTGCAAAAGAGAAAGATCCCACCCTGGGTGTGTGAGTGGGATCCAGGTTCAGCCCAACTGGAAAGCCATTTGTGGCAAGAACTTGGTGGAGTTAGGGGAAGATGGGGGAAAGGCACCAGACGGGGCGTGTGGAACACGGCCGTTTTGGACCTTCAGACCCAGAGCTGATATTCTAAACATCTTACCAACAGAAGTCTCTGGACACTGTGGATGGGCTTCTGGGTTGGTGTTAAGAGTGAGTGGATGTCACCTGCAGAAGGAGCTGCTCACAGGGAGGCCGGGGCTGAGGCTAGTAGACATTCCCAATGGGGCAGAGTGCCCTGCCTCCCAGCCCACAATGGGAGAGCCGACACCACTACACTGTCTCTATAGCCCTGAGCCACTGAACTAGACACCCAGTTGCCATCAAGTCGATTCCAACTCATGGCGAGCCCATGTGTGTCAGAGCAGATCTGAGCTCCAATAGGGTTTTCAATGGCTGATTTTTCAGAAGTGGATTGCCAGGCCTTTCTTCTAAGGCACCTCTGTGTGGACTAACCTTTCGGTTAACTGCATCCCCCAGGGACTCCGATAAATGACACAGTGTGGGGGGGCATTTTAAGTCCTATTTTCTTTCTTACTTAATGAAAGGTAACGCTATACACCATTGACGAGAATCAGTGAATACTTGCTCTGTGGGAGGTGTTAAGTGCTAACTCACTGAGTTCTTCCAATAAGCCCCTGAGGTAGGTGCTCATTTTTCAGATGTAGGAGTTGAGGCACAGAAGGGTTCAGCAACTCACTTAAGGTTACACAGCTTGAAAGTGGCGGAGCTGGGTCTGGCCCCAGAACCTGTGGTCTTGGCTAGTGTGTGGCACCCCGCCCCCCAGCCCCTTTGGAGCAATAGGAAAATCACCACCAATGGTGAAAACAGTTGGAGGAATGATCAAGGAAGAGGGAGATCTGGGTGGGCAGCAGGCAGGAGAGCAGGACCAGCTGCCTGCCATGACTCAGCTACTGTCTGGGGACTTCCCTCCCCTGAGCACACAGCTCATCCAAGAAGCCAAAGCAAAGAGAAACAGTCTTTCCTTTAAAGTCGAGAAAGTTCTGTTTGTCCCTTCTTGGGGACTGGCAGTTCCCTGGAGCTGAGGGGTGGGGCTGGGGGCAACAGGAACTTGTTGAAAATTGCACACCGCCATCGGAAATAGAAAGCCAACTTATGTGCAGTGCAGCCAACGTGACTGCCTGAAGGCTACCAGCCTCTTAGGAGTCCGTAAGATAAGCCCTAAAGCCCCCAGTGCATAAATGGGCAAAAGGTAGCCAGAGATGCGAACGGGGGATGTGCAATTCGGGGCAGCCTTTGTGGAAAGAAAGTGGGCAACGCCCATCAGGATCTTCCAAAACCTCCAGATTTGCCGACCCAGTAATTTCACCTGTCAGCTCATCCAAAGAGCCTGCGCAGAGATGCAAACAAAGGTTTCCCCATGAAAGTGCTCACTGCAATGCTGTTAGGAGAACAAAAAATTAGAAACAATTGCAAACCATTTAAATGTTCCCAAACTTAAATATTTCAAAATAAGGGATTGTTTAAATAAATTATGTTGTATCCATTTGATGGAACATTATGTAGCCATAAAATCATGTTTTCACAGGGTATTTAAGGACGGGGAGAAGTGCCTTGTGCTACAAGGTTAGAGAATAAAAGCAGGACTCAAAATTTGTTTCTACAGTGATTCGAAGTTTGTACAAAGTAATAGATATGCACAGAAAAACGCTTGGAAGCAAAACCACAAAAAGCTAACGGGGTGAGATTAAGGGCGGCAGAATGATCTTTGTACATTTCTACATTTTCTGATTTTTCTTGAATATGCGTCAAGGATTACTTTATAACAGAGAAAATAACCAGTGAGTTTTAGAAGTTGCAAGTACTTTCTAGTGATGGTAATACTTTCTTTTTGTGGTAGAGCAGAATAGCTCTATAGGGTTTTCATGGCTGTGACCTATTGGAAGCAGATTGCCAGACCTTTCTTCCCAGGTACTTCTAAGTAGGCTCGAACTACCAACCTTTCTATTAGTAGTTGAGTGCAAACTGTTTGTGCCAGCCAGGGATGCCTGTGAGGATAGCACATTTTAAACAAACACTGTTCATTCATTCATTCTTTCATTCATTTATTCTTTCATTCAATCAGTCAATAGAGGCAAATGTTTAAAATAATGCCTGGCATATTACATGAATTATTGAAGTGTTAGTTACGTATGATTCATTAATTCCTTGATTAGTTTCATCAACATTTCCTAATGCCCTGCCCTGTGCCAGATGCTGGGCTCAGCCTGGGGTCTAGTGATGAATCAGGCTAGGTGTCTGCCTTCTGGAAGCTCGCAGCCTTGGGTAGGATGGGGGCTCCCACCAGCAAAGCCTTAGAGGGACCTGAGGCAGAGGAGGACCGGATGAGCTGGGGTAGAAATAACTGCGGCTCAAATGCTTACACTAATGATCTGATTTGTCCTTAGTCACCAGTGTGGTTCCACACTTGCCTTCCCACATCCTCAGATGCTGGACACCCAGTATCTGCTCTGCGAGCTGACCCCAAGCACAGTAAGCCTGGGGACCCCAAGGCACCCCCAGTCCCAGAGACTCTGCAATCAGCCACAATCCCCAGCCCACCCCTGCCACAGTCTGATACAACTTTGTTTCTGTCTTGGAATCTGGCACCATCAACACACAAATCTGACCCTCAGCACATGAGCTCCCCACCCCCATCTTGCCTTTCTGGTTCCCCAAGATTCATGAGAAAGGACTCTTCTTTTTGGTGGAGTCAGAATTTAAAAAGATGCCTCAATAGTGATGAGGCATGTACAACCACCTAGCCCCTCTGGCCCACCGCCCACCCTGAGTCCATGGTCTACCCTGGACAGGTATATGGAAGGCTGCCAAGGGAGGTGGTTCTGTCTCACAGGGCTCATTACCTACCCTGAGCTGGTGGTCTGCCCTGGACAGGACCACGGATGGCTTGCCAAGGGAGGTGGTTCTTTCTCACAGGGCCCATTACCTACCCTGAGCTGGTGGTCTATGCACTGGACAGGTCCATGGATGGCTTGACAAGGGAGGTGGTTCCGTTTCACAGGGCCCATTACCTACCCTGAGCTGGTGGTCTGCCCTGGACAGGTCCATGGAAGGCTGCCAGGGGAGGTGGTTCTCTCTCACAGGGCCCATTACCTACCCTGAGTTGATGGTCTGCCCTGGACAGGTCCATGGATGCTCGCTGTGGGAGGTGGTTCTGCCTCATAGGGCCCATCATCTGCACTGAGATGGTGGTCTGTGCCATGGGCAGGTCTATGGATGACTTGTCAATAGAGGTGGTTCTGTCTCAAAGGGCCCATTACCTACACTGAGCTGGTGGTCTGCCCTGGATAAGACCATGGATGGCTCGTCATGGGCGGTGGTTCTTTCTCACAGGGCCCATTACCTACCCTGAGCGGGTGGTCTGTGCATTGGGCAGGTCCATGGATGGCTCGCCAAGGGAGGTGGTTCTGTCTCACAGGGCCCATTAATTACCCTGAGCTGGTGGTCTCTCCTGGACAGGTCTGTGGAAGGCTGCCAAGGGAGGTGGTTCTGTCTCACAGGGCCCTTTGCCTACCCTGAGCTGGTTGTCTGCTTTGGACAGGTCCGTGGAAGGCTGCCAAAGGAGGTGGTTCTCTCTCACAGGGCCTATTACCTACCCTTAGCTGGTGGTCTGTGCCCTGTACAGGTCCATGGAAGGCCCCAGTGGAGGTGGTTTTGTCTCGCAAGGCCCATTACCTACACTGACCTGGTGGTCTGTGCCCTGGACAGGTCCATGGATGGCTCACCAAGGGAGGTGGTTCTCTGTCACAGGGCCCATTATCTATCCTGAGCTGGTTGTCTGCCCTGGTCAGGTTCACGGAAGGCTGCCAAGGGAGGTGGTTCTCTCTCACAGGGCCCATTACCTACCCTGAGCTCATGGTCTGTGCCCTGGACAGGTCCATGAATGACTCATCATGGGAGGTGGTTCTGTCTCACAGGGCCCATTACCTACCCTGAGCTGGTGGTCTGTGCCCTGGACAGGTCCATGGAAGGCTACCAAGGGAGGTGGTTCCTTCTCACAAGGCCCATTGCCTACCCTGATCTGGTGGTCTGCCCTGGACAGGTCCATTGATGGCTCGCCATGGGAAATGGTTCTGTCTCACAGGGCCCATTACCTACCCTGATCTGGTGGTCTGCGCCCTGGACAGCTACACGGATGGCTCGTCATGGGAGGTGGTCCTGCAGCCCTGTGCTCTCAGGTGTTGGCTAAAGTCAACTGACTCTCTCCCTCTCTTTTTTTGCTTAATTTTCCTGTTATTCTCATTTGTTTCCCAGCTGCTTCCTTGTAGAGAAATGTTGCCCGGAGGGTGATATCTCCCAGAACTGACTCCAGTGAAAGCCCTCCTGGGGGCTTTTTCCAACTCATATGGACCAGGTTCACCTATGAGCCAAATGCCGGCTGATAACATTTTCTGAAAAATGATATTTTCCTACTATCTGGTCCCATTTTTAGTGGCAAACAGAATCTGCACCTCTTCCCATAGTAAAACCAGGGCTGCAAATGGGAGTTTGGAAAAGCAGGCCCAGGGAGACACATTTACAGCGTGTGACCAAAAATCCAAACCCCTTGTTGTTGAGTCGATGCCGACTCATAGCGTCCCTACAGGACAGAGTAGAACCGCCCCATAGAGTTTCCAGGGACTGGGTGGTGGATTCGAACTGCCGACCTTTTGCAGCAGCCGAGCGACCTCTTAATCCCTGCACCACCAGGGCTCCACAGCATGTGAAGGGAGTGCTAAAGGCAGAATCTTCTTAAGAAAATTAAGCTTCTGAATCTGCTCCAGTGGTTGCTTTTCATAACTTGATATTTTGTTTTAATGCAGTCTCCAAAGCCCCTCCGCCTCAATGTAGAGCTTATTATGGGTGACTTAACTGACCCTTCCCTCCCACGGGCAGGCAAACGTAGCACAGGTCAGAAAGCCCACTAGCTCCAGGACTTTTCCTCCTTAAACTACTCAGAGTTCGTGACAGCTGTTGCACACAACCTCCTGGCCTAGAGGTGATGCTCCAGTATCTGTCCGGGACAGTCCAGCTCCACAGTCATACGAGGAACACAGGAATACAGGAATAAGGAGCAGGAGTACAGAGTTGTATCTACCAGTGTTTAGCACATTATCTTGCCCTCTGGTTAACCTAAAAAGACATGAGGTTGGTCCTGCTTTAAAATACGAGCATGATGTAGAAATATTAACATTGCTAAGAAATTACCATGAGTTTGGTACTTTAGAACATGACTCTGCGCTTTACAAAACACGTATGCTGAGATGCCTTAAAAACTAGCTCTTTCGGTGCCGTAACTCAGGTTCGGTTTACAAAAATTCAGTTTACAAACATCTTTTCTGGGTTATTGATGGTGAAAAGCAAGGCCCACTTGTAACTTTAAGGACCTTCTTTGGCTTTTGTGAGATTTCCCGTTATCTGTGCAAGTACTTCTTGCTCTTGAGAATCCTGGCACGTTCCTGGGCTGCTTGTTCACTGAGAAAGGTACCAGGAGCCAAGCTTTGCTTTTGGGGTCACACTCGCTTCAGCCTTGTTTTTGAGCTCCCTGGTCCCTGGCCCTGGCGCTCCTATTTCTGTCAAGTGCTGAGTGCATGAGGGCTGGTTTCGCAGCAAGTGACAGAAAACGCGGAGCAAAGTGAACTAGATTAACAAAGGAAATCGATGGGCTCAAAACTGAGGGGGCGGGGTGGAGCCGGCTGCGGGTGTGGTTGGATTCAGCGCTCAAACAACACAAGCAGGGCCATTTCTCCGTTTCTCTGCTCTGCCGTCTGCTGTACTAATATCATTCGCAGTCTCTTCTTGGTGGCCTCCACAAGCTCTCCACCTCCTCTCTTGGTGTGAGGATGGGCATTACAGTGAGCCAGCCACTCAACCTCTCTACTCTGTCTATACCAAGAATAAAATAGAATAAAATTTCAAGTTTCACTCTGATTGAATCAGCTTAGGTCACATGCCTATCCCTGAACCAATCACAGTTTTAGACAACTATGATGCACTGATTGGCTGGGACCTGAGACAGAAGTCCCGCCCAGATGTCCTCTGAGTCTGAAAGGGAAGGCAGAGGTTGTTACTGGAAGACAAGGGTGTTGTAGGGACAACAAATGTTACTATACTGACTTCTAGGATGCTCCTTATGTTAGAAATGCCAGAATTGGTGTATGGCCTTTTTGGGGGCTTGTGGGACAGTGCACTCTGGGCCTTTAAAGGGGTCTAATTAGAGGGGATGGTGGAGGGAGGGAAAGCCTTAGCCTGCTGGCCTTCTCCCAGGAGCCTCCATGGCCAGGGACCAACAGTTCATGGCAGCATAGCCAAGTAGGTCAGGTTCTCCCCAATTTCCTCCACTCTGAAGGCATGGCCTCCAGATCCTGCCATCAGGGGACTCTGAAAGCCAATTTCTACTCTGATGTCCTTGAGTGAGAAGGCTTCTCCTCAGCCTCCATGGGGAGAAACTCGCTGCCTCAGTGGCAGACAAAGCCCTTTGTCCAAGGGAAGGAGACCTCACTATGGAAGCCCAGGTGGACTTGGGCTGAGTACAGGAGGGCCTCCTAGTCAGAGGAGATGGCCTTTTGTGTCGCTTGAAATCAAGACGGACTCTCCATAGCCAGATGGGTCCCCAAAGGCATCTAGACCAACTCCTCACCGGAAACATGCCCCTGTACAGGTCTCTCAGCATCTTTCCTCTGCTTGAACATCCTGAAGGTGCCACCATTTTCCTCGACCCACTGACTCCCAGTGATCAAAGGGGCTTTACAGGTCATTGGAGGCTATCTGTGTACAGGGTGGGGGGAAACGGAGGTCCTGGCTAGGGGGGAAGGGAGCCCTCCAGTCACAAGTGTCCCCAGACCACCCGTCCACTCGAGACCCGAAGCAGCCCTCTCAGAACACCTTCCTCTGTGGGTCTTCACTCTTTCGGTCACAGGTAGTGGCCATCTCAATGGCTATTTTTTTAACCTGTTGATACCACGGGGGAGGCAGAGTTATGAGGAGCAGAGGAGAGTGAGCGGGAAAGAAGAGCAGTATAGAAAGGAAAGCAAAAGGAGGGCTCTTGTGACAGGAAGTGCAGCTCCAAAGGAGGGGGATGGGAACACATTACAAATTACGTCACTTCTGAGAACCTAATGAAAGAGCAGGTGAACCCGTTAGTCGGAGAGTATTACTTTGAAAGTAGTCACCTTGAGAAGCCAGACACTTATTACCTGGGTGCTGGTAGGACTCCAGCCGTCCCGGATGGGCAAACAGTTAAGCGTGTGAATACTAACTGAAAGGTTGGCAATTTGAAACCATCCAGAGGCACCTCAGAAGAAAGGCCTGGTGATCTGCTTTGGAAATGTCACAGCCGTGAAAACTCTATGGAGTGCAGGTCCGCTCTACTTTGTTGTTTGTTTGATGTGGTTCCAAACACTGTGCAGCTCCTCCCAGGCCTGGCTTCGGAGCCTGCCTAGGAGTCACCAAAGACGGCCAATTCCGCCATCTCGATTTTCATCCACAGCTACCAGTTGCCTAATTCATCAGCCCAGGCCGCTCTGGATGGCTTTCATCGCTTTCAAGAAATCAAAAGACTGGAGCTACCTTAAGGAGCCCTGATGGCGCGGTGGTGAAGCAGCTCAGCTGCTAATCGGAAGAAAAGCCAGCATTAGACTCCACCGGCCGCTCCGCAGGAGAAAGATGTGGCAGTCTGCTTCCGTAAAGATTTACAGCCTTGGAAACACTACGGGGCAGTTCTCTCTGCCCTACAGGGTCGCTAGGAGTGGGAATCGACTGGAGGGCAGTGGATGGTGGTGGGAGAGTTACCTTAACTACGGCACTGCAGGGCTGGACACGGTGGGCCTGCAGCAGGTGCCCATCAAGACGACTGTGACAGGTGGCGAGGGGAGGACTCCCGGATGTAGGGACTGGGTACGTTTCGAAGCCTCTGCTTACTCACGAGGCACAGGGTGCAGCCCTGGCCAGGCAGGGGCAGTGAGAACTACCCGAGGAGCGGAGGCAGTCAGTGGGCCTTCGGCGCAGGGCCAGAGCCAGGCGAAGAAGGTTGGGAAACCGAGAAATCCAGGCCAAAAGAAAAAGGATCGCAGAGCCACGAATTGTGGAAGGGGCCGCAAACCACCGGCGTGGGTGGGATGGGGTTCGTGGGCGGGATGAGTCTATGGGGGAAATTCCCTGATTCAGTGCGACGCAGGTCGGCTCCAAGTTTCGGCCTCTAGAGTACGACAGGCCTCGGGCCATTATCCAGCGCTCGCTACCCTCTCCTCTCCCTTACTCCCACCCCAGGCACGCGCAGCCCAGGAGCCGGGGGCACGAGTCGTCGGGGAACGCAGAGCGCACGGGTGCCGACAGGGGGCGCCAGCGAACCCCCCTGCCCGATGTGTCTGCCCAGCTCAGGCCCTGGGGCGCGGCCTCCTGGTCATGGGCAGTCATTGCCCCGCCGGCCACAGGCCAGCGGGGGCACACAAAACCTCGGCGGCCCCGGAGCAGCCCTGCGGGCACCAGCCGAAGTCCCGCAGGCCGCCCAGAGCGCGGCCCTCACCAAAACGCATGGCCTCGGAGGGCCGCGGGGGCCTCGGGTCTCCAGGTCAGGAAGGGGCGCCCCGCGCCTGGCAGCCACCACTCAGGTCCTTCCCGTCTGAGCCCTGCCCAGGGCCCCGGGGCGATGCCAGGACTCTGCCCAGCTCTGTGCCTCCCATGGCCCAGGCAGGGCCGGCGGCTCGAGGGTTAAAAGGCGACCGCCACCCCCTTTCTCTCGGGGAGAAATGCCTTTTCTCCAAGTCCATATGGCCACTTCCTTTCGACCTGCTCGGCCCTGCTCGCCTCTTTGTCCGAGCTGTCACTTATAAAGAATCACTTGACTTAACAATAACAGGTTCAAAAGATGACATAGTATGATCAGTTGATCCACGAAGAATTGAAATAAAGAACACCCCACCGCTCGGACTATCATTCCCATGCAGACAGTGATATCATTGATGTGATGGCGAGGCTAATTTCTCTACAAGAAAAAAAATACTTGCATTTTGGAATTTGTTCAAAGAGAATTTCAGACACATCAGATTGGAAAATGCGGAGTGAATTTCTAAACTTTTTGGGTAGGCATGGGGTTTAAGAAAAATTAACCACTGGAGAGATTTCAGCAGACTTGAAGGATCGCACAGAACTAGCTTGCTGAGGAAAACCGCTTCTTCCCCCACTCCCCCAAATTCCTGTCGAGAGGAAAGAGAGAGAGAGAGAGATGGGTTCTCAGGGTAGAGTCCGAGGGTGCGGGCATCGGTGGCCGGGCCGGGTATCCATAGACCGCGCGCCTGGGGAGCGGACCACCGGCAGAGAAGGGCCAAGGCCCCAGTGCCCGAGGCAGCGGAATCACGTAGGTGCCCGCGCCCCCCGGCCGAGCCCGCTCCCCCGTCGCTCCTCTCCGCGCGAAGTTTTCTGCCCTGCCCGGCGCCCCGCTCTTGGGGGCTTTGCAGCCGAGCAGCTCCTTCCGCTGGAGGGGGGGTGACGACTGGGAGACGGTGGCGTGCTTTTTCTGCATCTTTGCTTTTTCTGTGTTGTAGTGCCCTAGCTTGAAAGCCGCCAGTAATCTTGGGGGAACTCAGTACGGGCAGGCTGGAACAAGTCTTACCTGAATCAATGTTTTAAGTGTCCCTGTGGCTCGGTGTTCTAAATAATCAATGTGTCTCCATCGCTTCTTAATCACCCACAACACAGGCCTCTCCCTCTCTTCCTCTCTCCCTCCTCCTCTCTCCGTCTCCCTCCCTCCAATCTTCCCTCCCTCCTTCCCTCCCTCTCAATCTCCTTTTTTATTTGTCAACTCTTTTGGATCCTGCCTTTCTGCTAGTAACTTGCCCGAAGGTCACCTGCGAGCTTTTTCTTTAAAACAAGCTCCTCATTGGTGTATCTGGATACTTCTTTTATCATTATTATTACTGAATCTTTTTTTCCCCCATAATGACACCAGGATCATTATATAATCCCATAACAAAGAGGCTTTTGAGGCACCAGCTTTTGTCAACTCTAGGACAGAGAATCCATAATTGCATTATTCAGCTCTTTCCCCTTCTTCCCCCTCTTTCTTGCTTCACAGAAGCTCAGCCTCGCGCACCCCTCGCATCTCCACCTTGTCACCTCGGCTTACATTATTTAACAAAACCTCTGCCTTCAGGACCAACCTTGCAAAGTTGCCTTAAAAAAGTTATTTTGTTTGATAATTAAGTCCTGGAGCCCACCGCATGGTGATTATTCTGGACCCATAAGGCAGAAAACCTGCGTGACGTTTTTCTTGAAGTTTAATTACCGTATGCTAATTTCCTTGCCTACTACGTGATTAATTAAAATCATATTTTCATAATCATTTGGCACTACTATTGTTTTAGAATTATCATGATCTCCTAAATAGTGTCTGTAAATAAAGTCGCCTCTAATGGCAGGCGCGGGAGGCGAGGCTGAGGACCTCTCGGTGTTTGTATCGCGGCGGCGATTGGCAACATAACTGCCTTATTTACATTAAATACGCCACAAGGTTACAGCGCGGATCAACGTCATTTGATCGCTGATGACTCCCTTAAACGCCCGGGCTGTGACTGATTCTCCGCGTCCCGCTGTCCACCGAGATTCACCCGGGAGTTTTTCCCCGCCCCCCCCCGAAAAGAAACAGACTTTAAATAGTTTTCAGGAGCAGGTAAGAATTACGCGTTTCTCTCTCCCCTTCTGCGTTTCTCTCTCCTCTCTCTCCGTGGCAAGCTCTCTCCCTCTCGGCTGGATAAAAAATTCTTTAGTCAAAGGCAGGAATGCAAAGTAGTGACAGGCGAAGGGGCTGATATATGTCTCAGTAACGAGTCTGACAATCAGAATGTAGCTCTTGGAGAATAGATAGATTTTAATAAGTGTGTTTACATGAGCTCAAGGTCAGAAGCAAGCTGCGCTGTGTTAAATGGTTTCTTAGTTGCGAGACAGAGAGAAAAAATGGACGATCACACACCATTCTTTGTAGATTATTATATCAAGGGTTCAGTCTCTGGCTCATCAAAGCTAAATGCCGCAAGACCTATCTTGTTGCTGTGAATTATGCCAGGACGACAATGGAGAGCGTTTTTAATGGTACAATGCATTTCACCTACCAGATAGGGGGAGGCCGAGCCGGGGATGGGGTTGTCTGCTGGGGCTGGGTGATGAGTATCAATGAACGGGGCGATTCTGAAAAGAGGCAGATGAAAATCGAGCCCGCCCTGCCCCGGCTGGGCTGGGAACAGTTCGCAGGGCTCTGCCGAGTGGGCGAGCGAGGCGCTCGAGCAGGGCGCCCGTCCCCCCTCAGCCCCGGAAAATGATCAAGTCAATCATGTGGACGTGTTTCATTATTCATTGAACACAATCTTTTACAACGCTCCGTTTACGTGCCCGAGTTTGCTCCCGACGCCCGCGTTTCAAGGTTTAAGGTAAGGAAAACAAAGGTGGGGGGTGGGATCCTGGGGCGCGGCGCCGTGAAGGGGGGTGCCCGGGGGGCGCGGCAGGTGGGGGGCCGGCCCGGGCGCCCGGGGGGGTGGCAAAGTGAGTTGGGACTCTTGGCGTGGCCCTCTTCCCCCTCCCATCTCGACCAGGCCTGCCGCCCGGCTTCTTCTCGCCCCATCACGATTAAAAAATAGGGTCTAATTAAATATCCGTGGCTGTGACGTTGGCGAGAGAAGCTGTCAGCGGGAGGAAACAGGGGAGGAAAGCCGAGAAAGCGGCGGCGCCGGGGCTTCGAATGGCGCTCGAGAACTTCGGCGGCGAGCGGGCCCCGCGCCGGGCCGCCGCCTCCCGCGCCCGCGGTCCCGGGACCGTTACTTTGAAAAGCAGGCGCGGGGCTTGGCGCGGGGCTCGCGGGCGGCCGCGGCGCATGCTCGGGTCCCCCGGCGCCCCCCACCGCTCTCAGCCCCCGGAAACTTTCCGAGGGCCTGGGGGAGCGGGCGGGGAGGGGGCCGGGGCCGCGGAAACTTCGGCCGAAGTGACTTTCCCCGTTTGCTCCCCTGCCGGCCACTCCGGCTCCCCTCGCTCCAGGTCCCCCTCGCCGCTCGCTGCGGGATTCTGGCCCCGCCGCCGGGGACCGAGAGGGTAATTTGTAACCATGGATATTTGTCTCCATGAAAGTTAGTTGATGCTTACTGTGTGGATAACTTGCGGGTGCCGAGGGCCACCGAGACCTGCCATCTTGTGTTTTCGCCGGCCTCCTGTGCTCTCGGAGCCGGCGAGGCCGAGGCCGGGGACTCGACTGGGCCGGGGCGCCCGGGTCCGAACCTGCGACCGCAGGCACGCCCTGGTGTCTGCAAGCGCGGGAGGCGCCCGCACCACCTGCCCCGGCCCAGCCCCGGCCCTGAGGCCGAGCGGGCCCACGGACTAAAAAAAAAAAAAGTAACAGGTTATGGAGGGAGCTGAGCCGGCCAGCCCTGGGCTGAGGAGTGAGGCCAATCAGAGCGAGGAAGTGCGGGCGTGGGGGGCTCTGGAAGGCGGGGGAGAGGGAGGGATCGGGGGCGTCTTGGAGAATGCAACTGGGGGGCTGGACACCCCGCCCCCAGCCCAGATGTAGGACTGGGGAGAGAATGATCTTTGCTGATAAACCTTTTTGTTTGCTTCAAGACATTGTTTTTCGGAGATGAAGAATTGAAGAAATCAGTCGTAGGCGTGACTCGGGATGTATTTTCGGCAAAAAAAGAAAGAAAAAAAGAAAGGGGGGAGCATGTCTTTGATGATGAGTAGGAAAGTGCCCAGATCTCGACGCGCCCATCTGCTGCAGTTTTGAAATAATCTGAAATATAGGTATCTCTGTATAGACGGACGTCTGTGACCCAGGCGCCTGAAAGTTAGAAAAAAGGAAGAAAAGGGGAGGCGGGGGCAGAGGGAGAGCTGTGCCCCCTCCCCTTGAATTCTTCGAAGAGGCTCCACAGGGCTTTCTTTGGGGACAGGTGGAAAGTTTAGTCCCCCCCCCCTTTTCACTTCTGCATTGTGAGTCAATCCTACTGTCCGCCTCTTGGGGACCATGTACACGACCCCCGGAGTTAGGTAGAGGACTGGACTGATCACTTGCGGGGAGGTGTCGGGGCTGGCGGGAGTGGTAGTAGGGGGCTGGCGGTAGCCGAGGGCCCAGGCAGGGTCGCAGCCCCGGGCGCCGGCCTCAGCGGTGGCCGGGTTTTGTTTGCCGGATCTTGTTATGTCTAACGGGTGACTCGGTGGAGACGTGATTTGTCAGCCGCCTTCGTTTTCACTTTAGCAGAAAACACGGCGGCTGCGCGGCGTCCTGGCCTGCGGGGCTGGGGTGCCGGGTGCGTCAGGGGGCGCGGGCTGGGGCGGCGGTGTGGTGCGGGGGTGAGCG
>NW_004443950.1:22580074-22581506 GCF_000243295.1 Trichechus manatus latirostris | reverse complement strand
CGCCGGTGCCTCCGGCGCCTTCTCCCGGCCGCCGCCGCCGCCGCCGCCGCCGTGCAGTTTAGCAGAAATCCGACAGGGGCCGCGTTTGCTGAGCGCATCCGGCCACCCGGCTGCCGGAGCCCGCGGCCAGGCCCGTCTGGCCGGTGTAGACGCGGGAGGGGCTGGTGGGGCAGGCAGGGGAGGGGCGCGGGAAGCGAGCGTGGCCCGAGTGCGCGCCGCGCCGCCCCCGTCCCCAGTGTCCCTGGCCAGTTGGGCGGCCCCGCGCGCCCCAGCCTTGGCGCCCTCGCCCCCAGCCGAGGCTTAGGTGAACTTGGGGTGGTGTGTGCGTGATTGTAAGTGTGTGTGTGTGGGGGGGGAGGTTAAACCGGGAGCGCACTGTTTTCTTTCCAGTTTGATATCAGCAACTGGATTTTTACTTTAAGACCAGCTTTGCTCACTGCTGGAGTGGAGGGGGTGATCCTTTCCCATCGCTCACTCACATCTTTGTTCATTGTTCACTGAGTGGAAGGCAGGCGACTTAAAGGGACGAAAGAGAGGAAAAAGGGGGGCCAGAAAGAAAGAAAAAAGGGGGGAGCACGAAGTGGGAAGGAAGAAAGGCGTGGGAGAGAACGCCCCCGCCCCCGCCGGGTCGGGTTTGATGGTGAAACTGTAAACCTACGCACGGAGGGTCGCCGGGAAAGTGGACATTACCGCTTTAATTAACTTCGAGATGCTCCGGCGGCGGGACCTGGCGTAGCGGTGACGCGCCCCCATAAATCTGCCCGGCCCGGGGCTGCTCGGAGAACTCCTACAGTAGCGGCGCCAGATCCAACGCGCGCCGCCCAGTCCGGAGCTCATTTGCATAATTGGATTTTTTTTTTTTTTTGGCCTCCTTCTTCCTCCCTGAAACTTGTTTGAAAACCCAAGTGAAAACCGCGACGACCTGCACACTCAAAAGCGAGTGCCAAGTAAGTGCCCTGCCGTGGCCTCGGCGCGCCCCGAGGTTAGAGCGCAAAGCCGGCGAGCGAGGTGTCCGGGAGCCGCGCGCGGCCGAGCCGGCCTCCGGGCCAGGGCTGCTCCCCGCGCCGAGTTGGACTGCAGCCGCAGGCTCCCAGGCTGCCTGGCTGGTTGCTCGCACAACTTTTTTTCTCTGTCTCCCGACTTTTCGGTGAGGTGTTTGGGCCACGCGTGTACCTCTTAGCGAGTCTCGGGAGGCAATCTTTGGGGCGCGGTGGAGTTGGGCATCTCAGGTCCGGAACGGGTAGTTGGTCCCCGCCGCCGCCTTGGAGGGCAAAGCTGCCAGCGAGCAGGGCTGGCTGCTCTTCGCGCCGCGCCGCGGATGCAGCTCGTCGCCAAATGCCTCCCCTATTATTCTAAGGTTTGTGTCTCTGGCCGTGTGTGTGTGTGTGTGTGTGTGTGTGTGTGTGTGTGTGTGTGTGTGTGTGTGTGTGTG
>NW_004443950.1:22444687-22579974 GCF_000243295.1 Trichechus manatus latirostris | reverse complement strand
GTGTGTGTGTGCGCGCGCGCGTGTGACTGGCTGTGCTTTAAAAAGAAAGACAAGCCACCAAAACAAGAGCGGAAAGGGCTTCTTCCTTAGCGTGCCCCTCTCCGCTAGCATCACCTATTTCTATTGCAAGGAGAGAGCGCAGAGCAGCTTGCTAAAGACTGAGAGATTGACAAGTCTGTTGGAAATGCCGTAAATTCTAGAGTCAAACGCGGAAATTCAGAAAATACCAATCCTTGCCAGGCGAGGAAAGTGTTTTTACAGAAGCCCAATTTTTATTAAAAATATACACAATCTATTATTATTATTTACAGTGTTCAGAACCTTGGGGAAAAGTCGATTTGTTTTTGGGGAGGGAGTGTAACCGCTGTTCCTGTGTGGTGGGTCAGCCTGGGTAACTTGATGGGGGCTGGGTCCACCACCCAGCCTGGTAGGGGCAGGAGACTCAGTGTTCAGCCTGGGGGGGTCTCAGGAGGGCGCCCCTAGCAGCCCTCTGGCCTCAGCTCTGGGGGAGCCTCAGGCTTCTGGCTGAAGGCTGCTTTAGTTATGATGTCATTCTGATAGCGGAGTGCAAATGTCTCCTGATTCCACCATTAACCGCCTCACTGATTTGCTTGGTAATGATAGCAGTGACATCCAGCTCCTTGACAAATGCAGGCCCATGGAGCCCTAGGGATTAACTTTTCCCCCCCACTGAGGAGGGAATGAGCTGCCAGAAGTCTTACCATTGGGCCCTGCCTTGGAACTTCCTTGGTGCCCCAGTTCAGATGCCAACATGGATGATAGGACCTGTCTTGAGAGCCCTGTTTTTCCAAAGTTTGGAAAACTTTTAGAGGGCTTTGATTTCCATGATTCCCTTAATCTGGGAAAACTTGAATCCAGTGGTGAGCAGGCACAGACATTTGGATCTGACGGACCTCCAGGACCCCGGCTCTCTCTGAGGCCTAGGCACAGAAGAAGGGATTGTGACATCTGCTTCCTCCCTTCCATCCCTTAACTGTGACTTTATGTTAATATCACTGCAAGTAAACCGGATTTAGTGTTGATTTTTAAATAGTGTACAATGATTTAAGATTTCTTTTGATTTACTGTTCAAATGAAATTTGCATAAATGTGATGAAAATGAACTTAACATCTGGGCCTATGAAAAAAGGTTAGTACCTCATATGTCATCTGCAGACAAAGTCTCTAAAATGCTTTCACCTTAAACTGGGTTGAGCGAAACAGTTCCTGGAGTCATAAATGGTCATTATGGAAAACCTGGAGGAAAGACTTTCAATAAATTTGCATTCTCTTGGACCAGTGCTCTGAAAACCCATCTTGTTCTGTGCCTGGAGTGTTTAACTTCTGAGCAGGCTGGAGATCCTCACAGCTCAGCAACTTAAGTGCTGGCTGGGGCTGTCTTCATGGAAGACGAGGAGTGACAGTCGCGCTGCTCTGGCCCAAGCTGGAGGCCAGTGACCTCCATTATGGGAGAGGAGGGGATAGTGGCCGGCGGGGGTGGGGATGAAAGGGGGCGGCCCTGCTACCCACGGTCGCTTGTCCGCTGCTGAAGGCAGTGCTGAGATACGGAATCATTGGCTGCTGAGCCCCCAACAGCTGACCCAGCAGGTTGTCTACGCTGCCTTAGGTAACCAAAGACATTTCCATCAACTCAGACCTATAAAACCCACAAGCCCATTCAAAGGAACTCCATCTTACTTTTCCAGAGAGACAAGCTCGTCTCTGGCGTCAGGAAATCAGAGTTAAGCAGCCTTCCTCAAACGTGGTTGCCTTTTGCTCAGAAGTTGGCTGTGAATGGCACAGGTGTTTTTAAAGTGCCTCGAATGGAGGAGGGAAAAAAAGACAGCTATGATGCTCGTGAGAATACAGATGAACTTTTTTTTTTTAGAAGAGTATCTTAAAAGAAGAAAGCAAATAGATTTCTTTTCCCAGTTTGAATAAGGACAATTATAGCTTTTTCACGTCTTTGGATTTAGTGTTTTTAATAAGCCTTTTAAGTACGCTGAAAGATCAGCTTGCATTTTGTTCTCAACATTATTTAAAGGGAGACTTGACACAAGTTTAAAAGAGAAGGGAGTTTTCTGCAGGTCAGCTTGTGTCTGTGCTGAGGACAGAGCCCCACCATAGCACCACTGAGGGGTCTTAGACCTGCGCTGAGTGCTCGGGGGGCTGCATCCGTCCTGTCTCCAGGTGAGGGCTTAGATTGCTGGTCAGGTGATGTGATACCACCTCTCAGGTCATTAAGGCTGGATTTTAGAGTTCAGGAGCACGGCCTGAGTTCACTCGCATTAGTGAAGCTGTCTGCTAGTGGGGCTTGTGCGTGGAGGGGCTTCCTCCGTGAATTCACACTTACCCTTGCACACTGGTATGACCCCCCCCCCCAGGGAGCGCCACAGCAGGGGTGACGGGGGCTGCAGAGGGGCCGGAGGGAAAGAGGCAATCCCAGGAGAAGGCAGGGATGGAAGGGTCTGCCTGGCAGACCACATTCACTTGCGTGTTTTCTGTGGTAACTGGTGGGAGTTGTTGGGATGGAGGCCTTTGGTCACAGGTGGGACTGGTTGTCCCGATCTCAATTCTTTGGGCCATTGTGATGTTCTGTATGGTGGCACTGAGTGTTCTTAGAGGGGGGAACACGTAACACGTGGGGTCAGACTGAGCTAAGCTAGGGAGTGTCCCACTGGGTCTCATTGGTGGTGATGGTGGTGTGTGTGTAGGTGTGTGTGTGTGCGTGTGTGCGCACGGACTCACTGGGGGATGGTGTTGCTGGCTGTAGGCATCTGTTCTGCAATGATTTCCTTTTCACGTACAGTTCTACTGCCCAGGATGGATCAGTGAGTTTGTGAGTGTGTGTGCATGGGGGAGGGGTTGGTGCGGAAATACACTGAAGGAATCAGAAAGCCGGGGGCGGGGGGGATACACTCAGGATACAGGTCCTGGCGAACACGAGCCGAGTCTCCCAGGTCCTCCTTTTTCCCAAATGAAGGCAGGCCAGGATAGGATCCACCTCAGGAGGGCAGGCCACTCAGCGGCCACCTGGCTGGGGCCACGGCAGTGCCTGGGGTGGGTGGGGAGCCTTCCTGGCATGTTACTGCCCTCAACAGACTTGTGTCGGTTGTCAGCCACGGGGCTCCACTGTGTGGGGACAAGGGCTTCTTTAGCTGGCTTCCGGTGTTTGAGGGCCCCCTCAGCTTTTGCTTTCAAAAATTATTGTAGTTTTTTTTCTTTCTCTTATATTGGGGTTCTTGCTGTTACAAACGGCATCATAGTACTTGGCTGTTGGCAGCCTCTGAGCCTGCTGGAAGTCAGGTTTATTTACTGTAAGAGGCAAGAATCAGGCTAGGGATTTTTCATGGAACTTGCCAGATCAGCCTTTGATGGAACTTGCCAGCCTACCCTGGGCATTGCTTCTTTAGACCCGGGTTTGTCAACAGCGGCACTATGGACGTTTGGGACTGGATCCTCGTTTGTCGTGGGAGTCTGTCCCGAGCACTGTAGGATGCTTAGCTGGGTCCGGGCCTCTACCCACTAGTTGCCGGTAGCACCCTGGAGTTGGGACAATTAAAAATGCCTCCAGACAGTGCCAAATGGGGGAAAACCGGACCCATTGCCCACATCTTTCATGTGCTGGGGCTTTCCCTGGACATCTCAAAGGGGACAGGAGATCAGCTTCAGACCCACCCTCCAGGGACACGCAGGCTGGTGGAGATATAGATGTGTCATGCTGCCCCGTAACACCAGGAGATCTGGGCTCGTACCCAGTGGGGAGGGAGAACTTCCATAGTGGAAGAGGAAACGGGTGGCGGCTGTGGGAGCCAAGGCGTGGGACCCAAGCCTGCCTGTCTGTATATCAGGTATATCCTGAAAATGATCCTCGTGGGCACAAGCTGTGTTTCTGGACCACTCTGGCCGTGACAATAGCAAACCAAGGAGTGGAAGGCGATACTTCTCATTGAAGGCTGTGCACTCTGCTGGCAGGATACTAATAGTGGCTTATTTCTGAGTACTTACTATGTGGTATAGAAGAAAGTCCTGGCAATCTACTTCCAAAAAGTCAGCCGTTGAAAATCCTATAGAACACAGTTCTGCTCTGACGCACCTGGGGTCACCATGAGTTGGAATCAGCTCGACGATAACTGGTTTTTACTATGTGGTGGGCGTGGCTTTAAGTGTTTTACTTGTTTCGTCTTTACAACCACCCCATGAGGGTAGGTACTGTATTTATCCTGAGTTTCAGAAGGGGAAACTGAGCTACAGAGAGGGGTCGGTGGTGGGTCTAGGATTAGTACCCATCTGGTCTGCCTCTAGAGTTCACACATTCCACCCTTCTGCTGTTGAAAACCATCTCCCCTGAGTCACAGTCAGATCCCTGTGATATTGACCTTGACTGTCAAGGCTTATGGGCTGGTAAGGGGCAGGAAGATCAAGGTCCTGGGCAGCCAAAGCAATCCCTGTTTGAGGAGGAAAGGGGCGTCTAGGTGGGTGGTGGCAGGAAGGTATTCCTAGAAGACATTAAGAGATGCAGGAACAGAAATCAGCTTATAGGGTTCCCCCTCCTCTACCTTGCTATTCTTAGCTGTGGCTTTACAGGGAGAAAATCAAGTCCCGTTGTGACACAGGAGAAAGGATCGCCATAGACGTGAGCTGACATTAACCTTGACGTTCTCGATGAAGGCATGACAGCTTTGATTCCCGTGTTTTGCTGGGTCTGTGATTATGAAGATGGTTTGGCTCCTCGGTAGTGTGTTCTTGCCCCTCTCCCTTCTAGGCTGGCTGGTCAGCCCGGATGCTGGTGTCCCCGTGGCTTCAGACCACACCTCACCTTTTCTAGCCACCTGGGACCATCAGCCTTCTTTACAATTTTTTTAGCCTTTCTTTGTTGCTGCACTGTTACCAATTACACACCCACACACACACTCACACAAACAGCTCAATTTAGGTTGTAAAAGCCAACTTATAGATTCCCTAAAATTGAGATTCATCACAGAAATGCCTATTCAGCCTTAAAATTAGAATGATGCTCCCATTTGCATGTCTGAGGTTCCCACATAATTCCCCATAGATTTTGATGGGGTCTGGGTTCATGGAAGGGCTAGGCTGTAGGGCTCTCAAGGGTTTGCATTAATTCAGAGGACATTTATGCCTGTAGTTTCCATGAAGAGAAGCAGGAGATTCCTCCACAAACATATCAGGCACCTGGTGGGGGCTGGGGGGGGTGGGTCTTGGGGACTGCAGAGGTATGTAGAGGTGACCACAATGTCAGCATCTGCAGTGGCCACTGTTGGGTACTTGTCTCATGCCAGGCCGCATGTTACACGCCTTGAGTATGTTATCCCTTAACAATCAAGGGCATCCTTCGGTGTCATTTCTCCAATGGGGAAACTGAGCCCTTGGTAGATTATTTGCATTTTTGCCTCCCTGTACAATACTCAGAGAAGACTGTGATCAAAACCACCCATCTTAATAATATCCACTTGCCTGTAAAATAGCATTTAAGAATGTAAACTGGATTTCGGTACTTTGAGAACATATGCATTGTTGTAAATTTGTTTCCAAGAGGGAGACGATATTTGGAAACTCTGGATCAGCTAACCAGTAACTATAGAGCCAGCAAACAGAGCGTAGACCACCTAGGTATTCTATATGAAATGGGGTCTCTTTGAGTAGTTTGATATTTAATTTTATCTTTCAAAATATCTAGAAACTTGTCTCCCTACTGACTAGAGAAAAAAGAAGCAGCGTAAAGAATTTTTGTTCTATTTTGTTTTGTTTTTTAAGTTCTCTGTTGAAAATCTATTAGGGTTACATCAGGTAAAGCCTATCAAATTATTACAGAAGCTCTGTCCTTTATATGAAGTCTATTGAATTGGGTCGGGGGGGGGATCTTATTGACATCACAGCTAAAGTGCTTACATTACTTTGCTTGCTGGGCCGGGGCCCCCGGTTTAGGGGTTGTAATCTATGGGTGCCCAGTGGCTATTCAATCTGCGCCGAGCAGAGAGCATCTTAGGGATGAAGCATCTTAGAGAGCATCTGAGGGCTGGCTCTGCTGCTCAAACTCCATACATGTCTCCCGCAGCAGCTGAGAAACTTTATTCACAAACGTTGGCACCCGAAAGAGGGTCAGGGCGGGTGGGCAGCAATCCCCTCTCTGAGAGCTGAAGGAAAGGTTCAAAAGGTGGAGAAGTGGTGGTGAGGGAGCTTGGGAAGGGCTAAGAGCAGGCCACATGCCGACAGGAAGGGACTGAATCAGCGCAGCCAAACCGCCTCTGATAGCAGGCCGCCTCGTGCTGGGCTCGGCAGAGCCACTTGCCGCTGTCCCCACATCCTGCTGTGCAGTCACGACTTGCGCACCCAGTAGCCTGAAGCCACAGCCAGGCTGGAGCTCTCCCGGACGACTTGGGATGCACCATTTCTTAAGCAAAAAGCCAGACGCTCCATCTGCAATTCTTTTCTGAGATCATTGATTTGACAACTTAAGATTTATTTTCTCTGTGCTTTCTGTCTTGTTTTGTTTCGCTTTTTCTCCCCCCCACGACTCCCGTTTCCAGCTCTTTCACCCTTTGCATGCAGACTCATTCCGCAAGTATGCTGAAGGCTGTTGTTAAAGTTTGCTGGGTGGGTGGGGGGCACTGGAGTTTTAGTTCCGTTTAAAATCTCCATCTAGCGTATTGTGGAGGCACAAAGATACTGACAAAATGAACAGACGTTTTGCATTCTGTAAAAATGTATTGATTAAGAACTCTCAGGTCACAATGTCCACCTTTAAGGAAGACACAGTGGCTTTCTAAGTGTGTGACAAATGATGGGCTCCGCCAGGGTCTGGTCATCTGCTTGGCGTTCCCCATGACAGTGCTCCTGTGAGGGACGATGGCTTGGCGTGTCTTTCGGGGGGTGTGCATGCCTCGTCTGTTGGCCTGTTTATTCTTAAGCCATGGTTGTCTGATGAGGTCAGATAATATATTCCAGATATTAGAGTACGTACCATATTCAAAACCCTGCCGGAAGAAACGGCTGCATTTTGAGATTCTGCCCTTTTATCTCACTGATACCAGCAACTTGATGCTCACAGTTTGCCTCCCATCTCAGAAGGCTGACAGGAACTGTGAGATGTGTTTATCAGGCTTGGCCTGGGTTAGGAGCCTGGCTGCTCAGGTGAACAATACCGCATCCATGTGTGAGGGTATCGGGGGCGACGGGGCTCTGCTGTTCAGAAAACTTTTTTTCCTCCTTTTGCATGATGATATCGCTCAGATAAAATCATGTAATTTTTGTGTGTGATCTCCAAATACCGCCTTCAATAAAATAATTTGTTGACTGATGTAGAGAATGAATGATTTCCAGCTGCTTCATTCCTTGGGACAGATTTAGAGCTGGAATCAGGCTCTTTGACTTGTCCCTGGGAGAGGCTGGCCTCCCGTGGAGGCCATTGCGAAGTGGCCAGGCAGCCTGGGGAGGCTGGAGAGGGAGCACTTCTTTCTCTAGGCGTCGGAGGGCTTAGCAGCATCTAAAGCAAAATCCTAGTTGGATCATTTGTGTTTAAACGTGCAGATACTGGTGCTGACCAATCTCCATCTGGAAGGCAGGCCAGTTGAATCGTTGCTGGACTGGGGACCAGAGTGACCCTCCTTTTATTAATCTCCAACATCGGCCGACTGTTAACCCTTGCATGAACACAGTGAAACTCTGCATTTTTCCAGTTACTGTATCATTGCTCCTGAACGTGGAGAGTCGAAAGGGGGATTCTTGGTGTGCATTTTATTTGCTAATTAAATTTTTTTTGCAAGGGTTGCGTAGTATATTCATGTTGCTTGGTATATCAATATCTATGAGTTAGGTTTTTTTTGCATGATTTAATTTTTAGAGCTGTTCTGTCCCTTATTCCAAGATTAAGATGTTTATTTCATTGAGCTGGAAGCATCAAGTTTGTAAATGAGAAAGAGCTTGAGGCATTTTATTTATCTTTTTGGCTTTTAAACGGTGTAATACTGATAAAGGCTCAGGACCAGTCAGATGGGACCAGGGTGACACCCAGCTCCACTACTGACAAGCTGTTGGTGAGCTGGCATTTGCATCTCTAAGCCTTAGTTTGCTCCTCAGTAAAACTGGAATAATTCTTCCTCTCTAATAGGGTCATCCAGACTGAAAGAGAAAATGATTCATTAATGGGCCCAGAGACAAGCCTTTCAGTGAACAGTAGCTACTATTATTACTTGTCTTATCCGTTTTGTTACATATCTTAGAAATGGGAACCCCCCCGAAAGGTGTCAGTCATTTGCAGAGGCTGGTGGAGAGGTGTCCTTTCGCCTTCATTTTCCTGGCTGGTCTTTTGGACTTATTTACCTGGGGATCAATCAGCATTGGCTGATTGATTTCCTATATGTTTCTGAAGATGCATTTTAAAGGGTCAGTCAAGTTCATGTAGGAGTATGCCATGGGGGTGGGGTCTGAATCTTCACTAAGTAAATTCTCACTCCAGTCCATCGAATATGAATGCCACAGTCTTCAGGCTAGACACACACACACACACACACACACACACACACACACACACACACAGACACACACACGGCTGGAATCCTGGTGGGAACGTGATGGGGCCTTGCTCTTTAGCCTTTCCTTGAAACCAAAGCCAAAGACTCCGAGGAGGTGCAGTTCACTCACTCACTCAGTCACTCATTCATTCATTCATTCATTCACTCTTTCTCTAAATATTTATCAAGTGCCTTCTCTGTCCTGGGCAGGGTTGGTTCTGCAAACAACTCCTGCATTATTTTCTCAAGACAAAAGCAGAAGCGAAGGCAATAATGGCCTCTGAAGTTCCAGATTCCTGATTTGAAAAACAAAAAGATCAGCAACTCCTCTTCTCTGTCTACTGGTGTACATTTGCATGCTATTTTCAAGGGACCCTAGCTCTTAAGCCTGAAGTATAAAATGAATGAGTTGAACCTGTAGCCTGCATTCATGATAAGTCAGTGCAGAGGGGGGTGGGGAGTTGGGCATAACTCCTTTCCCTTCTCCTGCAGGGGCAGAGGTGGGATTCTAGGCTGGAGCTGGTCCTGAATCCAAGACTGAGGGAAAGTTCCAGCCACTCCCGTAAAGCAGGGAATTCCCTAGTGATGCTCCCTTAAGAAGTAAGACCTCGTCTCCAGAGGGAGAAATTTGACACCAAGATCAGTTCCTGTACACAAACTTCTAGCATTTATTGAGTTCTTTTTCATAGGGTAGATGCCCTAGTGGTGCAGTGGTTAAGAGCTCGGCTGCTAACCAAAAGGTCGGCAGTTCAAATCCACCAGCTACTCTTCGGAAACCCTATGGGACAGATCTACCTACTCTGTCCTGTAGAGTTGCTACGAGTCGGAATCAACTTGATGGCAAAGTATTTTTTTTTTTGGTGTATTCATAGGTGGTCTTGTGTTTTAAAATTAAAAATATCACTTAATGAAATCCTTAGGACAGTGTGTTGTGATGGGGAAAGAGAAAGTCATCCTGATGGTGTGACTCGCCCACGGTCTCACAGCTGGTAGGTGGCAGCACTGGGCTCTCTCTGATGGGAAGCTGTGCCTCTGGCCTCTGGGCTGCGTGTGCCCTTGTGCCTAGGCTCTTGGGACCTGGCGTAGGCCTTCCTTAGACATAGGGCGATAGAGAGGGCAGTGGTGGCTCCGTGGTAGGACTTTTACCTTCCATGTGGGAGACCCAGGTTTGATTCCCGGCCAATGCCCCTCAAGCGCAACCACCACCTGTGTGCCACTGGAGGCTTATGGGTAGCTTTGATGCTGAACAGGTTTCAGTGGAGCTTCCAGACTAAGACAGACGAGGAAGAAAGGCCTGGTGATCTACTTCCAAAAATCAGTCGGCGATAGCTCTGTGGATTACAAAGATACGATCCGTACCCCATCGTGGGGATGGCGAAGGACCAGGCAGTGTTTCACTCTGTTGTGACGGGGTCACCTGAGTCAGGCAGATTTGATGGCAGCCGACAGCAATGACAGCAGGACAGCTGTTGCAGGTGCTGTGAGACAGACATGCTTGTTTTAGTTACGAAGATTCTATCATAGTCACCCCAAAGGGGGAGACTTGTTCTGGGCATTTCTTACCCCAGGAGCCATTTTTCTTTTTAAAATGCCTTTAAGTGGAAAGCCTGGGAGTAACAGTGGAGGCTGACCACCACCCTCTGCTCATGGCCCCCGGGCGCCTCGCCCAACTCCCAGCATGCGCTTGCCTTGCCCGGCCCTCTCCTGCATCGTCTTTCAAGCTGCATTTCAAACCCTTCCTTCTCCAGGAAGCCCTGCTTGAACACCTAACATGCAAAAAGGAGCCCAAACCATCACACTGTGGGAGGCGAGGCCCCTGGGAGCCACGTCTGCTCCCTGACCAGTGTTTTAGGAGACAAGCCTCTCCTGGCCCTGGGGCCAGCCTTCACGAGGAACCAGAAAGGCGGTGCTGGCTTTATTTTCTATCATCAGTGAGTTATTAACCCAGAACAAGAGGCAAAGGCACAGACGTGGGTTGTGTGTAAGGATCCCTTGGGACTGGCTCTGCGGGGCCAGTGTCCAGTCTCCAGAGCCCCAAGGGGACCCCATCTCTCCAGGGAAGTGGATTGGGAGGTGGCCAGGGTCCTGAGCCTTCTGAGCCGTTTCACGCCTTCCCACCAGCTGTCTGGGGTAGCGGGCCCCGGGATGGCCATGGAGGAGTCCTAGCAGCACCCTCCCCTGGTACTGCCGGCTGCAGCAGCCTGACCTCACAGGCGCCTGCACAGTCAGCGGCAGGGATGACAGTATCTTGCTTTCTGGGACAGCCCGGGAGAGCCCCACGAGCAGTTGGCCTAGACACCCAGGTGGTTTGGACAAGAAAGGCGTCAACTTTCTGGGGAAGGTGTTAGTCACTGAGGCCTTCGTGCATGTTCAGTAAACAAACAGGGTGTAAGGAGGGTGGCCCTTCAGTGGGCAGAGCAGCCAGAGCAGCAGCGTGGCAGTGGAAGCAGCACTTTGAAATGGAAAGGATGGCTCAACCCAGGGAGTCATGGGCAAGACCTGCTGGGCAAGATTGTCGGTGGCCCACACATTTGACATTCAGCCAGCATCTGAGGAGCTACTATGTGCCAGAGATGGTTTAAAGTGCAGGGGATGCCGCATGAACAAACAGCAAAGTGTCTTCTTTCATGGAGCTTCCATTCTGGTGGGGAAGACTGATGATAAACAAAACACATAGTATGTCGGTGATAAGTGTTAGGAGAAAGATGAAGCTAGGAAAGGGGACAGGGCAAGAGGAGGGGGGTGACAGTGGTAAATAGGGTAAGCAGGGAGCCTCATTGAGAAGGTGACATTTGAGCACCTTGTCACATTTGAGGGCATAAAGTTAGCACAAAGGAAAAGCATATAGAGCAGCTTCTTGGCAGTGAAGATCAAGACAAGAGCCTTCCAGGCCAAGGGCACAGCCAGTGCAAAGGCCCTGAGGCAGGATAGTGCCTGGTGTGTCCAAGGAACAGCAGGCTTCTGTGTGGCTGTGCGGGGAAGGGGTCGTGTAGCAGGTGGAGCTGGTTTCCTCTTGACTCCTGCTCCAAGTCACTCTTGACAGAGCCACCAAGCTTTGCAGTTCAGTTCTTCATAGTTTTCCATCCCACAGATACTTCCCGAGCACCTACCATGTGCCAGACACTGTGCTAGGTGCTGGGGACATAGCGGTGACCTGACAAGAGAGAGACACAGTAAAAGTATCACAAAAATGTCACAGCTGTGACTGTGAAGATGGTGAAGGACGAGAACAGGGGCTGGGGGAATCCTCTCTTCAGCCCAGTGGACAGTGGCGTCCTGCTGGAGGACCAAGGGAGAGAAGGGCCAGCAAAACAAAGGGTGAGGGAAGACTCCGGGGAGGAAACATCACGTGCAAAGGCCCTACGGTTGGAAAGACCTTGGTGGTTTGAGGAAAAGAAAGAAGGCCAGGGTGGCTGGACCTGAATGTGCCCTGCATCCAAAAGAACACGTAGTCTTCTTTCTCTGTACAGGGAAGGAGACGTCTTCCAGTTGGAGCTGCTCCTCCCTCTCTCTGCTGGGAGGCACCTCCCACTGGAGAGTGTCCACTGGCCACTGAGGCCTTCTCTGCCTGATGTCCCCTCCTGTCATCCAAAGCCAACAATGCAAGTGGCCCTTCACTCCTCGCATCCTTCTTCTTGTACAAATAATTCATTCATGTATTCATTCTACAGATACGCGTCATACATCTGCTCTGTGCCAGGCACACGGAGAAGTTAGAACATAAAGTTAGCATACCCATAAAAAAAACCAAAAAACAAACAAACAAACAAAAACCGTTGAGTCAATTCCGACTCACAGAGACTCTACAGGACAGGGTAGAACTGTCCCATAGGGTTTCCAAGGAGTGGCTTTTGGATTTGAACTGCCAACCTTTTGGTTGGTAGCCGAGCTCTTAACCACTGTGACACCAGGGCTCCAAGTTAGTACAAAGGCAGAAAATACAAAAGCCTTGTACCTTCTAGTTTCTGTTGCAATTCACAGGAGACTCTGTGATGGCTGGCTCATCTCTGTCCCTCGTCCCTGGGGTCTTTAGGTATCGCCTAACTCCATACTTCTGTTGTCCACTTGCTCGAGAGGGACCAGTCGCTGCCCAATCGATTCCAACTCACGGCGACTTCATATGTGTCAGAGTAGAACTGTGCTCCATAGGGTTTTCAATGGCTGATTTTTCAGAGGTAGATTGCCAGGCCTTTCTGCTGAGGTGCCTCTGGGTGGACTCGAGCCAACAACTTTTCTGTTAGCTGATACACATGTTAGCCGTTAGCACCGCCGGGGGACTCCTGTCCAAGAGGAAAGAAGGTGAACCTTGGGCTTTGCACCAGCACCTCAGGGTTCCTTTTTCTCCCCACTGTGTGGCCACTGTAGTTTTAAAGACTTCCTTCCATCCCTTTCACCCTTCTGCTTACCGGCTGACTTGTCTGTGACTGTGTCTGCGTCAGGCAGTGTGCTGAGCACGGGGTGATGAAGAAACACTTGACAAATGCCCCCCTTTGCCCCCGCCGCCCCCGACAGGAACACTTTGGGTTTGTACGTTATTCAGGCATCTCGGCGCTTTGAGTAGGTTCTCGCCCCCACCCCCCAGCTCTTTCTGGGGGGAATGAACACTTTCCCCTTTAAGGAAAGCGACTGATTGGCAGAAAAACTAGATACTTGTTTGTGTCACCTGCAGGTCTGAACAGGACTTTTTGATATTCTGATCTATTACTCAAATTATTATAATAGTAACTATTTATTTTCTTCTTTTTTTGGGGGGCGGAAATGAAATATGTCCTGGGTCTTTGGATACTGAACTTTTTCGTCTCATCATTTGGTTCTAAATGGTTAAGTAAATTTCATTAAATAACTGTAAACATTCCAAATAGTCCTGCATACATATCGTATTTCACATCATTTTAACTTCGATGCAAAATATTAAAATGTAAATGACTCAATAGAAAAATTATGGAAACAAATGCATGACTTTTATTACACTTTCTGAAAAGTTGCTTTAATGTTTTCCCTTCCTTAGCAGAAATACATGATGAATTAAATAAAAAAAAACTGTTTAAGGACACTATAAAAAATAATCCTTAAGAGTAAAAGAACAGAGCAAACAAAATTTCCCCTAATTTTATCTATTTAACTCTGACTACATGTTGACTATTGTTCATTCATTAATTTAGTTATTATAAAATAGAGTATATAAGCATGAATAGAATAATTTTAATTTTTAAGCTTTGGTTGGAATAGTATTTTTACCCAAGTATACAAATATAGTATATAAATATAAGCATATTTGTATACAATATATGGAAACCCTGGTGGCGTAGTGGTTAAGAGCTACGGCTACTTACCAAAAGGTCGGCAGTTCGAATCCACCAGGCACACATTGGAAACCGTATGGGGCAGTTCTACTCTATTCTGTAGGGCCGCTATGAGTCGGAATCGACTCGATGGCAATAGGTTATATACAATATATTATGAAATTTGAATCAATACTTCTTCCTCTTCCTCTTAAGAAATATTTAGTCTATTGTAGAAATTGTCTGGGAAACATTTGGAAATTTATTTTAGCTTCTATCACAAATTTCCATGTGATTGTTCTGCATTACTCTTGAAAAATGACATATGATTCCTTTTCCATAACAAATAGCAGATAATGTAATAATTACAAATGATAACGCTAATGAAAAATTTATATTTTTCTCCCACTAAGTGTGCGGACAATAGGTAGGACAAAATAAAATCAATATTTTGACAGGGCTCTATTATTTCTGACTCATTAATTTGGAGACAACTTCTGTGTTCAATCCTAAATCACAAAGTGTCAACAAATAGTAGTTTTAACATCTCCTCTCATTCCAATGCATTGAATGCTTTGCGAGTTATTTTTGGAGGAAAATGATTTTTGATTCTGCAGATGTATAGGGATTGCATTGTGTAGTTTTTTGTCTTGGGGAACAATGAGAAAGTTTGGCCATTGCAATTGGTATTCAAGGAATGGTTTGTTCTAAATTCCAGTTCAGCACAATACTATATGGTTTTCCACATACATTTCCATACATACGCATACATGTTAAAAGTCAGGTTCATTAATTTCACCCAGGGTCTCACTTAGCTTTCTCTCCGCTAGCACTTACTTCTTTTTCAAAGAATCGAAAGCTTCTGATTTCTGAGTACCGATTGACAATTGATTAAGGTCCATGCTAGCACTTATTCAGGCTCCTATTGACTGGGGTCACGTGATATAAGCGATTGATCCGCCTTAGACATAGGATTGCTAGTTTTCCATTGTAAGGGTCTTTTCCGCCTCGCCCTTTCTTCATTGCCCCTGAGTTCTTCATACAGTATTTAAGAACCATCCGTGTACTCTGCTGTCACATTAATGCAGAAATACATCTCTCACTTGTGCAAAAAGTATTTGTATCACCGCTGCCTGTTCTCCTTTGTTTTCCAGAGACCACAAACGCCTGGGATTTAGAATACAGATAATAACATACAGAGCATATTATTGATGCTGCTTTAATTGTCTTATTGACAACTCACTTGAACTTGGAGAGGCATGCTAATATTTATCATCCTGTGAACTCATGTGCATCTTCTTGACTATAGCCATAATTACAGGAGAATTTCAAAACTCCGATGTCTACCCACAACTGCCTGACCTTTCCTTCATTTCCACAAGGGCTGATTTCAGGCTGCTGCGTCTCTGAGCGCCTCAGCCAGCTCTTTGCTCATTGCCTCTTAAGCTTTCAGCGTCCTCTAGGGGTGACCTGGCTAATTAACACCTTGACCAGCACCTGGCCAGGAAAGGAGGAAGGAATATGACCCACCTGAGCAGTTGCAAAGAGGACAGCACCATTGGGCTTGGGGTTGCCTAAAGGTTTTTGTTTTTTCACAGAGGCAGGTGTTTCTCTCCTTTTGGGAGAAGCCAGTGGAGAACGTTAGGAAGATTTAGAACAGGCTGAAGCTGGATTGAGGCCACTGTACTGCCTAGGAAATGAAAGTCCATTTGAAGGGGGTTTTGATAAGCTCAAGTTGAAGAATGGTGCCATCAGAGTCTACCCCATGTCTACCTTGCTGACCCATCTGCCACCTTCTCCCCCTCGGTCCCTAGGCTCCAGCCATGCTGGCCTTCTCTCAGTTCCTTGGACATGTCAGGCTTGGCTGCCCTTGAGGGCCTTGGTACTAGCTGTTTTCTCTGTGTGGAACCCTCTCTGCTCACCTACCTTGGCCCCTACTGTTCATCCTTCAGGTCTCACTCAAATGTCACCACCTTTCTTGGCCTTCCCCTTCTCCTACCCTACCCAAGTCACCTTCTATCTTATTGTCCTGTCTTATTTTATTCACAGTATCTACTTTTATTGGTTTTCATGGATTGTTTGCACTAGGACTACACTCCCCAATACCAGGACCCTTGACTCTCTGGTTGATGACTCCAGTGGTGTCAGTTCATGACTATTCTCTGGAAGAACTCTACTTTCCCAAAGGAAAAATATTGATTTGGGAATGTGTCCTTGACCTTTTGAGGACAATGTTGTGGCATGAAATGAACTCTCCCATGACACATCCTTTGTTCCATTGTTAGAGATGGAAGCTTCAGCTGTGGCTTTGTCCTAACTACCAAGACGTCACCATGGTAGACGTTCAGAAGAACAGTTATCTCTATGTTGAAAATATATTAATGTTATTACCAAGTTTTTCTCATCTTGTGAGGGGCACCAGTTTAATTAAGGGCATTTCTTCTGGTTTGTGTTTTGGCCACCGAGGCCTTTTCTCTCAGGCTGTCTTTCTGTCTGTGCCACTTTGTCTGAGGTAGGCTACACAGTCCCCACCACAGCCCTTTCCCTTGACATCAGTACATGGGGCACAGAGGTTTCGTGGTGGGTTCTTGTCACTGCTGAGAGCCAGCTGTGTGGGGCCCTGATTAACACAGAGAGAGTTGTTAGTCACTCTGTGTTCTCGTCTCTGGCAGCACTTGATGGGGGTCCCTGGGCAGAGGAGCCGTGGTGCCTGCAGAAGATGTCATCTTGGCTCCCTGATTGGTGAGCCACTCGTTTGACTGATGAGTGAGGTGGAGTAACCCCACTGGCTTCAACAAGACACTCGAATCACAGAGGATGATTGCAGCAAGGGGGGCAAGGACTTCAAACCTATGTCACATCCTGTTGCCCAAGTGACTCCCATCTTGGGGTGCTTTATGATGTTTTTGCAACTTGAAGAAGCCATTTTCTGAAAGAGTTGGAAACGCTTATCATCTTCTTCCTCCCTACAAGCCAACAACAACCAATAATTCCTAAGGAAAAAATAAAAGATGAAAATGAATCTGGGAATGAATATCCCGCAAATCTCAGTTTTCACTCGTCTGTCCCATAGAATTCTCCCATTGTATGAAATGTCTTCCTTTTCTTCATGTTTGTTTACTCAATGTGCTAAATAGAAATGTATTTTTCTCATATGCATCTTTCCTCCTCAACGAGATTGCAAGCTCCTTGAAGACAGAATTTTCCTTTTTCTTCTCTTAGGGGGCCAGTGCCTTGCTCAACACTACCCCCCACCCCCGCTAAGGTAGGATGGGAGAGGACAGGAAGAAAAAAAAAAGACCTTCGCGAATGACTGAAGAGAGTTAGGAACGTGGCTCTTCTGAAAATATTTACACTAATTTCCCGTTGAGTTGGTCATGATTTATAGATCTCTTGGGCTGCTTGAGGAACCCTGGTGGTGCAGTGGTTAAGCGCTGGGCTGCAAACAGAAAGGTCAGCAGTTCAAATCCACCAGCTGCTCCTTGGAAACCTTATGGGGCAGTTCTGCTCTGTCCTATAGGGTCGCTATGAGTTGGAATCAACTTGACGGCGATGGGTTGGGCTATTTGCTATCTAGTTGGTTTCTAAGGCTAGTTCTCTTCCCCCCAATTTAGTGAGTAAAGAAGTCTAAAGAAGTTTATTTTTTTAAATAAAGACCATAAGACTCTACTAGCGAGACTTGACACGACTGTTACTCAAAGCTAAAACTCTTTGGGAGTGAAGAATCAAGAATGGGTTCCTTGTTCCTGTAAAATAAGGAATCTCTTGATGTTGTGCTTCTTGGTGGTGACCCGTTGGCATTTGCCTCTAATTAAGGAGAAGGGTCCAACCCCCCACCAGAAGGCTGGGTGGAACCTGGCTCTTCCAGTTTTCTATCGGGATTTTGGCATTGGCTCATTCGCATCTGCCTTCCAGCCTGTCTTCCCCAGAGTCTCTAGGTCTCTAGATTCCTATGCAGTTGCTGTGTTCCAGCTGTTTGGTGTGTGAATAAAATAAAATATGCATTTACAAGGAACCCATTGTGTGCCCCACCGCAGGCCAGTGTGCCATTCAGAGTCAAACACAGGCTGGAGGCAAAGTCCAGGTCCTGGTGCTCGCTCAGCTATTCACTCGGGCAATTTATTACCCCAGTTGGATCTCAGTTTCCCATCCTGTAAACCGAGGAAGGCTCTCTAGACCAATGGCTCTCCAACTCTGATAGGCAAATGAATCACTTGGGATTCCGATTCCTGGGCCCCACCCCAGAGAGTCCGATTTCACAGGTAGGGCTCTTGTCCATGGACCGCATCCTGGGGCCTGCTGGTCCAGGAGGCCCTTTCCAGTTACCCTCTGACATTTTATGAAATGAATGTGGAAAAGTGGTTCAACATCAGCAAAACTTATTTATTGTCTAGTTGGTTTTCTACAGGTTGCCCTAATTTGGTGACTTTTTGCAAAATCGGAGATTATTCCAGGCCACAATCACAGGTAATTCCAGTCACGTATCTTCCCAAAAGTCTGTTAGCTGGCAGGGCAGGTGACAACATCAGGAAGCCCCACTCTGGGCAACATGAGTCTCATAACGCCTCCTTTTGACCTCAACCCACTGAGAACTTCTTCTGGGGCCCCGCCCAGCAAAGCTGGGCAGAACTGACCTCACCCCATTCACATGAGAGCAGCATGTGGCGTGCTGGCCAGATCTCTGTGTCTTGAATTCACACCACTTAGAAAATGGTAGAAGACAAAAAAGGAACCATCGTGATTTGTCAAAAGCCTCATCAGAGATTTTAAGAACTTGTAACTTCAAACCAAACCAACCAACCAACAAACCAAACCAAACCAAAACCAAAACACACCAAAAACAAAAAAGTGTGGGTGGGTAAGAAGTCTTCACATTTCTTTACGGTGAGGTTGAGGAGACACTCTTGAAAGATCTAGCTGCAGTGAGCATATGTGATTGGAAAGAGACTTCTAACCTTTAATCTTATAAACCGCTCATTCCACACGAGTTGGAAATACTCTTCATAACCCCCTAATTGAGCAAGTGGGACAAGGTGTTATTAATACTGCTCCAGGTGTGTTTCACTTTCGACCTTTGCCAGCAGGGGTTATGAGAAGCTGTTATTTCCAATGCCTATTAGATTTCATCCCTTAACAAGGAAGACTCTTGAGTAAATGGACATCTAGTCCTTTTTTCTTTTTAGCAGCCCCTCCCCCAGAAGTTTGGTGAAATTAAGCAGAAAGGACAAATCGTCACCATGTACAGATTTTGTATCAAATAAAAGAACTCGATTTGCTGCCAAATTGGGGCTTAACCTCTCCCAGATCCTTGGTTCTGCATAATTAATGGAGCGTTCAGCGTTCGACTTTTCTGCTTTTCATACAGATTTAATCTTAAAAGATGCTTCTGGGTTCTGCACTCACAAAAGCACATTCAGCTCATTTCCTGGGTTTTGCCCTTGGGTTTGGGGGATGCCCTCGCTTGAGTTTTCCTAGAGAAAATGATCTTTTATGGATCAAATACCATTCTTCCTTCAGCTTTCCAGCAAACATTTGTTCAGTGCCTGGCACTGTGCTTCTCAATGGCTGGGAATGACTGTGGTAACAGAGCTACTGACGCTAATGCTGTAATAGAAATGAGAAGGAGGAGGAGGAAGATGCTGTTGTACACAACCGTGTGCACTTTGCGGGTGCTTTCTTAAGTATTTTCTCACCGAACCTTCAGCAAACAAGGCACCTGGCGCTCAGAGCACCAATGACTTACCAGAAACGAGGCTCATGGCAAGCGGTGATTCTAGGTAGAGACCCCCTCCCCGCCCTGTAGAACCTCTTTCTCACCGTGCTGTGTCGTTGTGGTTATTTATTTTGTGGCTGTGATCACTCAGATTTGGTCGAAGGTATAGAGAGGGAGCTGTGGAGTATCCTTGAGGACTGCATTGGTCGGCCTGTGCCTTCTTGGGAAGTGGAGGTGGAAGGCCAGGTGGACAGTTCCCAAAGCCACCTGTCCCCAGTGCCTTTTCTGGGGGAAGTGTCTATCACAGAGATAGCCCTCAGCCTAAAACCAGTTGCTGTTGAGTTGATTCTGACTCACGGCAACACCACGTGTGTTAAAGTAGAACTGTGCTCCATAGGGTTTTCAATGGCTGTGATTTTTTTGGAAGCAGATGGCCAGACCTTTCTTCCGAGGTACAGCTGAGTGGACTCAAACCTCCAACGCTTTGGTGAGCAGATGAACGCGTTAACTGTTTGCACCACCCAGGGACTCCAGCTGGGAGCTTAGTTCCTGCTTATGCTGACAGCTGGAGATGTTTAGGGGGACATACTTTAAATGGTTTCTTCTCTGGGCAAAGACAGTGCTCCCTGAATCTACCCTTTTGCCAAGCAGATGAGATGTAAGAACATGTTTTCTATTGATTTTTAGAAGCAATTCAGGACGCAACTGGTAATAATAGGTGTGACCTGTGCTGTTTTCCAGGCAGTCGCAAGCAGCTCAGAGCCTTTTGGTGCGACTCTGATGTTTGGGGTGTGCATTCTTTGAAGATTACTTCTGAAGCAAGGCGTCCAAATCCTTAATTCACGATTCTGTCTATTCCTGTGGTGTTTACATTCTACCATGGCAGAAGATCACTGTAAAAAAGGAAGATGAAAATGCACTCTTAAAAAGGGCTTTCTTGCGTGGGCCTCCTTCAAAGGCGCTGGCCCTTTTCCCTCTCGTTGACGCCGTGGTCTACGTTTCATCTACCGGGAACGTGTAGTTAATGGGTGATTTAAAGGTCCACCGTGTTGTTGTGGCACACTCGGGCTGAGCAGTCAGCAGTGGTAGCCAGGCACCATCCAGTTGTACTGGACTCAGTCTGGTGGAGAGATTGGCTTAAATTGTAGATTAATCTTGTAGATTGAGTCTACATAACTGCCGCTAATCCCATCTCATTAACATCATAGAGATAGGATTTACAACACATAGGAAAATCACATCAGATGACAAAATGGTGGACAGTCACACAATACTGGGAATCATGACTTAACCAAGTTGACAGATGTTTTTGGGGGACACAGTTCAATCCATGACGCTGGGACTGGGTGCTAGAAGAGGAAGGATTCTCCTGCTTGGAAAGCTCACTGAGCTTTGGAGTCTGCGAGCCAGGGCAGCGTGTGGGCACAGGGCCAGGTCAGACCTCTCGATTCCCTAAATGCGGGAACGACTGTGGTTCCTCTCCTCTGAGCACCTCCCATGTATGATTCCAAAGGCACTAAAATGCATAGTAAATGTAAGGACTAAGTTTGTTTTCATTTGTCCATAATGCTTTTTTTTTTTTTTGGAAGGGGCAGATACCAAGTGTTAAATATTAAAATACGCAGTTTATTTTAGCTGTTGTTGATGCCCTCACATTGTTGGGGAGTCTTCAGGGCACACTCGGTCTGTCCATCAGGTCACCCAGAGCTTAGGGTTAAGGCCTCGCTGAACTTGAGACTCATGATCTGGTGTATGATGAATATTTATAACAGTTGCCACTGAGTCACTTCTGACTCATGGCGAGCCCGTGTGTGCTTCGTAGGGTCTTCAAGGGATGATTTCTCAGAAGTAGGTTGCCAGGTCTTTCTTCTAAGGTACCTCTGGGTGGACTCAGTCCTCCAACTTTTTAGTTAGCAGCTGAGCATGTTAACTGTTTAACCATTTGCACCACCCAGGACTGCTAGGATAAACATTTAGGGCCTGTCTTCTTCTCATCATCCCAAAAGTCAGTAATACGTGGGATACTTAAGATTCCCTATTTTCAGCAGGGGGCATGGGCCACCCAGTCACGGAGCCCTCTCTTGGGTAACCTTGGGGGTCAGCTATCGCGATGGGCACGGTTCTACATGAGATGTTGTATCTCCACTGCTGCTGGCCAACCAGAAACCATTTCTGATGCTGTTTGCATCACCTGTGAGGTTTTCTCCCCTCATGAGCAGGGACAGTTGTGAGAGGATAGCTCACAGGTAGACTTCAAGAAGCACTCTCAACTTTATATTGTTCATGTAGGGGCAGGTGACCTTCGGTGAAAGATTCAGGCTTTCACATTTGTTGATGAATTTTCTAGACTATGTCGAGAAATGGAGAGCATGAATAGGAATGCACAGGTGTCTGACTTACAGTCCAAATGGCCCTTTTTATGCCTCTGGAGTTCTTTGGGAGTATACTTTTCCTGCTGAAAATATTTGCTTCCCTCCAGTAGGGACTTGTGTAACAGTGAAAGGTGAAAGAAACATTCATTGAAGCAAAATAGCTGGGATATTAGGCAAAACCAGAGGTACTCCATGTACCCAAATGGGAGGTAAATTCAAGAAGACTCTGTTGCCATCGACTTGATTCTGGCTCATAGCTACCCCATAGGACAGAGAAGAACTGGCCCATAGGGTTTCCAAGGGGTGGCTGGTGGATTTGGTCAGCTGCCGTAGCTTGCGTAGCTCTTAACCAGTGCGCCACCAGGGCTCCTGCAATGAAGCCTGGTACCCAAGACTGATGGGCCAGACGAGCTCCCACACATGATGTGTTTTCACATAATATTTCTCAAAGTCCATATTACCAACCAAAAATTTAAACACATTCAATGACTCAGCATGTGTTCCATGGCTGAAAATACACAGTATCAACAAAAAATTCACAGCAGAAAATAATTGGGTCTCAAAAAGGTTAAAAGCAATCTCCTTAACATTTCGCCCAATTTTCAAACGATAGTTTAGCCTCGATTAAAAAATAAATAAATAAAGCCTTCCACTTTTAAAAAAACACTTTATATTCGCTTTAGGGAGTGCTTCCTGAAATTTTTGTTGGCCCTGGCTGGCTTTGGCTGCGGACCATGCCTTCAGTCTCCCCTTGGGCCTTCAGTGCCTCAGAGGAAACCGAAGAGGCAGGAGCATGTGCTGCAGGGTGGGGACATGAGGCCTTTTCCCTTCATCTTCTTCATGTCCACAGCTTCCTTTAGGCTCATGAAAATCAACTCTGGGGCTTTTATTGGGTCTGGCTGCCCACTGGGTTGAAATAAGCTCTAAAGTAGTCATACTTCACATCTGAGTGAGTAGACACCTTCATAAACCACACCTGTGACTGGAACCATCCACAGTCAGTCACAAAGGAACTCAGAAAACGAGAACTTATGCCCGTGTAATGGTATGGCTAAGGTGTTGAGATGGGATGGCGAGTACTTCAGCACTGACTCAGACAGGTAGATTCTGGGTCAAACCCCTGGTAAATTAACGTGCTGGTTTACAAAGCTTTTTATCGTACCCACACAGGGGAAGCAGAAGAGGATTCCCAACTGTGGGGATATTTAGGGCTATGTAGTTCTTTAAGGAGTCCCTGGGAGGTACAAATGGTTGCTAACCAAAAGATTGAAGGTTCGAATCCACTCAGAGGCACCTTTTAAGAAAGGCCTGGTGATCTACTTCTGAAGAATCAGTTGCTGAAAACCCTGTGGAGCACAGTTCTGCTCTGACACAGACAGTGTTACCACGAGTTGAAGTCATCTTGACGGCAACTGTTTTGTTTTGTTTTTTTTAATATTGTAAAAAGTTGCTGTGATTCTCATAAGTTGTACAAGTAATTTAATTTTAATGTCGTTTATTTTGTGGTGGTTTTAAGAAGGGAGAGAGTGTTCTGAAATGATGATGGTGGTGGTGGCGATGGTGATGAGCCATAGATAGCTGACGAGATTTGGAATCATCTGCTGAAGAGTGCACCCACAGCGCTGATTCCAGTTGTGACTTTTACCTTCTGGGCGAATCTTCACCCCTCGGGAGCTCTCCTTTCATCAGCCTCAGAACGGCAGGAGACCCCTCCTTGTCAAATGCAGAGAGAGAGAGAGAGAGTCTAGCTGGTGTTTCTAGAGGGCAGCGTGAATGATAAATACTGTTAATATTCAGAATGAAGAATTGATTTAAAAAATGTGCCTTTGATTCACTAATCTCTGACATTGAGACATTTTTTGAAGTCTGTTGCTATAATTAGAATTCTATAAGCCATTTTATGTCTCTATCAAAATTTTAAGAGACATAGAAAATTTAAGGTTTTTTTTTGGCTCACAATTCATCATATCAACACAAGTCATCTTGCAGCTTGGGCTCCAGCGTGGAGCCGCGTTCTGGGGCCGGGGGCTCGCTCCGTCATTGGGGCTGTGTGAGCAGCAGCACCAGGCCTCTGCCCTCACTGTGCAGCTGAAAAACTGCTTGTGAATCGTCTCCTGCCTTGTTTTTATCTGGTCTCTGCAGCTGAATTGTGGGGCTGGATAATCAAGCAAGAGGTGGCTGTGTCATTCAGGATCTGTAAAGACTTCCCTGTATAGTGGCCGTGTGTGTGTGTGTGTGTGTGTGTGTGTGTGTGTGTGTGTGTGTGTGTGTGTGTATGTGTGTGTGTGGACTGCATGAGGGGCTGGAAGGGAGGGACAGGGAGGATGGGGAAGTTTGGTTACTGAGGACACGTGGGGTGGCCTGGCCAGCCCCAGCTGGGCTCAGGTGAGTCACGGCTGGGCTTTGAGACGGGTAATTGGTGACATGTGGTATGTGAGCCGTGTGTAAGGGCCCTTCCTTCGTCATAAGGAAAGGGAACCAGCATTACGCAGAAAAGCCTCATCAGATTAGTGAATCAGAAAAGGCACTAATCCCAACCCGATGCTTCGCGTCGACTTTTTCTCCTGCCTAAAAGCAGAAGCTGTTCTTGTTCTTTAAAAAACTGGTTTGCAAAAGGCTGATTTAGGTACAATGGGGAAGGGGGGCCGGGTCACCATGGTACTACGGCGGCTAGCATGAAAATGAGTTGCACTTTAGCCGGGCTGAAACTTGTTCCTAACAGAATGTTAAATACTTAGTGAAAAAAAAAGATTATGTCTATCTAGTTACACCATTCCTTGATATATGCTCCATGTCAGAGTGCTATTGTCTCCTGGGTAAAGACGGGGAGTTCAAATACCCACTATCTCTCCCCTGGTGCTCCAAATGCTCTGCTTTGAAGTTTTTATAATCCATCTGTCATCTTCTAGCAAGGAGGGCACATGTTCTGTACCACTCAATTACAGAATTCTCCTTTGCCAGCTCCAATGAGACAGGAAAGAATGTTATGGGTGGTTGAGAGAAACTGTCAGATATACTAAATTCCTAGGATTCATACGGACAGTGTTATTCCAGGAGAGGAACATAGCCCGCCTTATTGTTCAAGTGCATTAGGGATACATTTGGCTATGGGCTAGAGAGCTTTTGATTTTTTTTTTTTTTTTCTCTCTTCCGGAGCGTTGTCTTAAATTTGTTGTTGTTTGGGGGAAAAAGGGGGAAAACCAAAAAAAAAGATCTTGTTAAAAAAAAAGATCATTCAAACCTCTTCTGGAATGTGGACCTTCAAATGTAGATTTGAAATGTGACATTTCCTTCAGCTCACAAGGAGTCAGTAGCCAACTGGGCAGGGATTGCAAAGTATTGGAATGCTTTTGTTTTTATGGTTTCACTTTCTTGAAATAGGATTTGACTTGAGCTTTATCAAAGATGGTGACTAGATGCAGCCTGATCTCCACAGAAATAATTTCCATCATCATATGAACTGAAAACCTGAGCATTTAATGTTCTGCCATCTGGTAAGATGTGGCAAAGTTAGTACTGGACTGCAAAGTCTTTAAAATGGCTTATTTTATTTAAAGACAATCTACCTTGGAGTGGTTAGCGTTGCTGGATAGCATGTTAACTTCTCACTCATTGAGTCACGGGTGGTTAAATTCGTTGTCTTATGTGAAATGAGTTTGATGATCTCGGCTTAGCCTCTAGTGGGTATTAATTCACATTATGAAATATCCCAGCATAATTTAGCACCGTGTGGCATAATTTGCATTTTTACTCCAGATAGGGGCAACGATAGTGGTCTGGATATATTCTTTTTTTCCTTTCCAAAGTAGACAGCTCTCCTTGGTGGCATTAAGGGTGATTGTTTGTGGGGTTACCATTATTATTAATTCGTTGTGAGCATATGGCTTAAGAGGACGCGACATTTTAGCTTGGCATTGAAATCTAACCAGAAATAGTTGCAAAGACACAGTTACAGCTGAGACGGTCTAGGATTTGAGGACACTGTCCGGAGTTGGCACGCCCTATACACACTTATGTGAAACCAAAGACATGTCTTAGGGTGGGTGCATTCAGCTTGGGGGACGCTGTGTGGCCCACAGTTTGCAAAAGGAACCTTTTCTCTTTACAAAACAGGAAGGTTTTCCCGAAATGCAAGATACTATTACAGTAATTAATTTAGTGAAACTTCTTAAATCTGATCTTCTTTTCAAACTAATAATGGGAGGATGGGGTAGCTCGATGTCATTAATTGAAATCTAGAGACAATAAAAAAATGTCATTCTGCAACTTCAATACAGCAGTCTGGAACTGTTGGGTCAGGCTGTGAACCCATTTTCTTCTCATTACTTTTGATTTTGGAGTCAATACAAATTTCATTAGTGATTGTAGGGTGCAGATCTCCGTCTGCACGGACCCTGTCACAGGAGAATATGTGCGCTTGGTTTAAAGATTTACGGAAAAGCAGTGCTGGCGAGGCAGGAGAGGGAAGAAGGGAAACGCTGAGGGCTGAGGCCGAGGGCCTCCTTTGCGATTGCCCCCGGGTGATTAGAACCAAAAGGGGGCACTTGGCTGGGGAGGAGAGGACTGGAGCCCGGAGGCCTCTGCACGCCTGGAGCGGCCGGCAGGGGAGCTGGTACCTCAGCCTCCACTCTGCTCGGGGTTTCCTCCCTGGTCAGCCTCTTCTTCGCTCTGCCTTCCACGCCTGTGTCCTTGGCCGAAGTTTCTCTCCCTCTCCTTTTTCCTTTCTCTCCCCTACATCTCCTAAACTTACAGATGTGGGGGAACATTGCTGAAGCACACGGGGTTTAAGGCCCTGCAGAAACTTCCTTGTCCCAAAAAGGGAGGAAAAGGAGACTTAGCTTCGGAGCAGTCCATGAAATACTGAAAACATCCTGGGCAAAAAGTCTTTTGTGTGGGAATAGAGAGCTGGGGTATCTTATATGACTCCTTGTTTTTTTCCTGCGTCCAATCTGCATCTCGAAAGTCACAGGATCAGCCCATCTATCATTAGGTATTGGTTTAATTGGACATTTTTTACGAGCCCAGTTTGCTATTTATGTTAAAAGCAATTCGCAGAAATGCCCTTCCTTCGTGATTCGGTATTGGCGATAGCGACGTATGTTTAATCACATTTTCCATGAGTAATTATCTAATTCGCATGATTACCAATATAAAGAGGGAAATAGAACGGGGCTTAAGTCGGTGCAGCTTGGGCGGTGACACGGACGCAAAGACCCGGGCGAGGGCGAATGTTTGCTGTTTCTGTTTTTCCTCTGTGATATCGTGGCGATTTTTATTAGCAACAGGAGCTCTCTGAAACTGGGCATGTGCACGAGAGAGGCTATTTGGAATTCTGGTGTAATGCAGTTGGAGGTTCAGTCGGCCTGCTTGGGTTCTTAACGTTTGGGGCTGTCCTTCCGGGAGATGGAGGTCACATTTTTTATTCATGTTGAAAAATATTCACTTATCAGTATTGGTGCAACTGTAAACAAGTGATATAGTGACAACCTTCACAACAGTAAAACTGACAGCATTTACTTTAATTTTCTGTCATTTTGGTAATTATATCAATCAAGACCCAAAACTAAAATGATATTTTAGCATGCAGTAAGAAATGAGGAATTCAGATCTTAAAAGACCATTACAATTAGCTTTGAAATGTTCGCCATTTTACCATAATTGTTTCATATAGCTTATATGTCTTCATTTACAGCCGAATATTCTGTTGATCTTTTATAAACAAAGTAGCACCCATCTGCTCCTTGAGACACTCCTGGCGCCTATTCATTGCAAAAATAATACATGTCCTAATGACTTCCACATATTTTGAAATCTCCCTTTTGAAATTGGTCTTGGCAGATTATTTGCAGGTACTTGAGTTGCATCTGTTTGCAATTTTGCAAATGCGGAAGACTTTAATGTTGAGCACTGCAAGAGGGCTATTTTAATCCTCAGATAACACTGGCTGTCATCAAAAGCCACATTTATCTTTTCGAAGGTGGGGCAAATGTTTAATGTTAAAGACAGTAAAAGGTCAAGGCTGACGCTGAGGTCGGAATATTTTCCTTTCATACGCCATGTCTTCTGCAGACTCTTTCTTGCGTTTCTTTTTATTTAAGTTTTAGCTTCATACCCATTGCCAAGAGGATGTTTTGCTGATAAAATGAAAGATCAGGAAGAGAGTAAATCTGAAATAATTGTGAACTCCAGACTCTTGGGCTCATTACCACCATGTGGCTAGCAGCTGACCAGCTTTAGGTGGATGCTGTTTACAGCGAAGAACGCTGGAGACTACCCCGGGCCTCGCCTGCAGCCACTGGCCTGCCTCCCGGGAAGGCCTGAGACCCTTGGGAGGGAAGGTGGTGACTGCTCGGCCGGGGTCCACCCTGAGGTCAGCTGCTGGGGGCCGACCCATCTACAGTGGAGGAACTGCTCGCTCAGAGTCAGGTGGGGGCTTGTTTCTTCTCGGTTCACTTGAAACTCTGGAGCCCAGAAGACGGAAGTTAGGTGAACGTCCTTTCTAGAAAGCTGCCTTTGACCTGGTGGAGGTCGAGCATGCGGCGATCTTGTTGCTGGGATTATGGGACCTTCTAGGAACTGAGGCAGTGAGGACAGGCCGCACTGCTGCGAGGAAGCTCACCCCCCTTCCACTCCTGGCCCCCTTCCCACCGTCTTCTTTGCAGTCCGCACGTTTCCATGTGGGCCATGTGGACAATGGCCTGAGGGGTTGGCTTCCCCTTTGCCTGCCATTTTGACCGTGAATATTACATGGGAGAATAGGGAGCTAGGCCGTTTTGTGGTTAGGTGGAAGTAGTACGCCGTGGAAACGTCCGTGTGGCGGCAAACATGATGAGCACTATGGTACCGCCTATCCGACCTACACCACCAGCTCACTTCCAAGCCACTTCCATTGAGTTCGGTCCCAGACAAGCTTTACAGCTGAAACTGGCTCCATCTTCTGTTAAACAGAGAGAAGAGAAAGCCTCAGAGATAACCAGATACAGCTCAGGATCTTGAGGTTGGCTTTAAGGCAGGGTATGAGGCATGTATAAGTCCTCCTGGGGCTTCTGGAGGTCTTCCTGGCAACTCACGTTTAATTTACACTTGAAAATGCCTTTGGAGCAGAAAGGGAAAGTTTATTAGGTATGTTCTCAAAGTGTTATCCCCCTACCTTATCAATGAGCACCCTGGTCATCCTCCCTGATCAGTCTCATTTGATAGTTAATGGTTTACAAGTGTGTGTTTTTATGCTACTGCTTCTTTAGTAGTAAGTCATATAGAGTAATTTTTAAATGTTCCTTTTTCAGTATTTATTCCTTGTTGCATTTGAATAAGTAAAACATTAAAAATTATGGAATTGCTCCATAGATGAAGACAAGCAAATTAACAGAAACCTACGAAATTTCTAAGGGTAGAGCTAAGAGAAAGGAGTCCTGGTGGCACCATGGTTAAGTGCTTAGCTGCTAACCTAAAGGTTGGTGGTTTGAACCCACCCAGTGGCTCTGAGGGAGAAAGACCTGGCAATCTGCTTCCGTAAAGATTACAACCAAGAAAACCTTATGAAGCAGTTCTACTCTGTCACATGTGATCACTGAGTCAGAATCGACTGCAGGGCACCCAACAACAAATCTAAGAGAACCTGGTAGCACTCAATCCTCCCTTCTTCCCTCCCTTCCTCCCTCTCTTTTGGAGGGGTTAGGGGTGATTTTGCATGGAATGGGCATCCAACATCTTTGCCTTTTCTGTGTCATTTATATTCTGATGATTTCATACATAGGTGATTACACTTTAAAGAGAAAAGACCTCACACTCTTTGATGATCAAAAATTTCAAATTACCGAAGTGATACACTGGGGAGCAGGGGTGTGGTCCCCCCCGTTGCAGGAAGCGTGCTGCAGCAGGTTGCAGAGATAACCTAGCGCGGTGACCTTCAAAGTGTGGTCCTGGACCGCAGCAACAGGGTCACCTGGGAACTGGTTAGAAATGTACATTCGCAGGCCCCTCCCCAGTCAGCAATCTGTGTTTTCACAAGCTCTCTAGGGGATTCTGATGCACACTAAATCTGAGAATCATTGTCCTCGGGAGTATAAAATGGAAATGACTTTTCCAAGACTAGTAGTGTTACCCCCTCCCCCAATAAAGTGGGCTGCCCGGTGTCCTTGTGAACTTCCCACTGTCTCCTCATCCTGTAGTATTTTTGCCAGAGGCCACACCACAAGCCTTTAGATCCAGTAAACCATGTTACTGGCTGAGATTTTTGTTAAAATGCAAACAACAACAATCAAAAAACTTGAAAACCCAACCCGTTGCGGATGAGTCGATTCCGACTCACAGCGACCCTGTAGGACAGAGCAGAACTGCTCCGTAGGGTTTCCAAGGAGTGGCTGGTGGATTCGAATGGCTAACATTTTGGCAGCCGTAGCTCTTAACCACTGCATCATCAGGGCTCCTAAAATGCCAAAGGACAGAATAATAGCCATTAGATGCTTTTTTCTTTTGCCTCATTTAGGTTTCACTTATTTTTTTTTTTTCAGAAGCTTCCTACTTGATCATTAGGATATTGAAAAATGTAGAAGTGACTCTGATGTCTTAAATACATTTATTTTCAACATGAATTCTGGAGAGTTTCATCCGTTCATACTGCAACAGTTCTGCATAGAATGTTGCTATTTGACTCTTACATCCTGCCGCTTGTGGGGCGGTGCGGGGGCGGATGAATCAGCAAGCAAGGTACCCACGGGCTTACTTGTGTTTATTTGTGCTTACGTGGGTTTCACCAGATCTTTGACGTGATAAGAAGCAGGTGAAATTGTGCACTACAGACTAGTAAGTAAGCATAAGTAAAGCCCTCGTGTACTTTGCTTACGGGGTCATCCATCCCTGGGCAGGAGATACTTCCCTGTCCAGGCTGAGGAACTCCAAGGGCGTTGTTCATGTACAGGAAGTATTCACACTTGGTGGGGCATGAAGTTGTCTGTTCAGACTTCACTAGGTGGGGTAAGAAGATGCCTCCTCCCCACTGCAGAGGCTCTGATGGCGTTTTTTGGACAGAAGCCACAGTTCTGTGACCATCGTGGTACACTGGGAAGAAGGGCTTGTGGTCACCACCCAGGGCCAGCCTCCCTTCCTGCCTTCTCATCTTGGCCTTTTGCTTTTCTCCAGTAGAGCTTTCTTGGCATAAACTCTTGGTGCTGAATTTAGGATGAAATCAGAATGAACCTTGTTGGCCACCCACTGGGGTGCTACTGAGAATCCTTCTCTGGGTTAGACAGGGACCGGGCAATGGCTTCCAGTATAAAATTGTGCTCAAGCCACCAGCCAAAGCTGCCTTACTTACGGTGGAATCTCTGGTGAATCTGCGAAATCTCAGACCCCCAGGGAGTAGGAGTGGCATAGGCAAGGGGATGGGGGCTGCACTTAACCTGGTGCCTTTGGGTTGATTCCGACCCATAGTGACCCTGTAGGACAGAGTAGAACTGCCCCATAGGGTTTCCAAGGAGCGGCTAGTGAATTCGAATTGCTGACCTTTTAGTTAGCAGCTGAGCTCTTAACCACTGTGCCATGAGGGCTCCCCGCAAACCCAGTCCGGTTCTCAGAGACAGAAGAGGGATACCCTTGTCCCTGGACCCTCTGAGTCCTGGCAGGTCCCAATTACCCTGCACTCTAAGCTGTACAAAGTCTCTCCAAATGTGGCTCACACTGCAGGCGACTATTTTAGATGATAGATGGATTTTAAATTTTAACAGTTGGGTATTTTAAGACCTATTAGAAAAATACAACCAGCACATCATAGCTGTGATTTCGCAGATGTTATTGCTTAAGGTGAGGCTAAGTTTAAAAAAAAAAAGAAGGGAGTTGGTTTAAAGTTGATTTAAAGAAAAGTATTAAGTAAATAACAGCCCAGGTGGCACCAAGGTATGACGGAGCTGTGAAGTGGTTTGTGGATGACTGAGGCGTGGGGACGGCTGCTGTTCTTGGAGCCCCTTGGCGAGCCCCGGGAAGGGCTGGTGCTTACGCCAGACACGCAGCAGACACATCCTGGGTGAATGTTTTATTGATAGGAGTCCCACCCCCCCTTCACAGTTCATGCTGCTTGTGGGTGCACTTCTGCGTCTTGTTGGCAATGCAATTACTGGCACTGCGGGGGGTCTGCAGGTTCAAAGCTAGCAACTGGGAAAGCAAGTTCACCCCTTCGGAAACGTGGATTTGGTTTAGATGGTGGTGGTGGGGTTTCATAAAAGAAAAACTCCACCAGCCCATACAAGACAAGTAAGAAATGGGGCCCAGCACCCCTCCTTCAGCAGAGAGACCTCAGGGAGAGGGCTGAGTCTGGCTGGTCTCCTCGGCAACTTCTCTCTTTCCTTCCATAGTGGCTTCCCAGGACGTGGGTTCTCCGAGTTTCAAGGACAAAGAGGCAGTCACTAAACTTTCCCACTGAGTGCCTTTGAGCCGACACGCGTGCAAATGTGGGACTTGTGCTGAGATGGAAGCCACCAGGGACATCGTTCATGGCACTTGCTGCAGGCTATGGGTTGGGGGACTGTGAGATTGATCACCCGGCCACCCCTGTGCTTGTGACTCACTTTTCTTGGCCAGTGGCCCCATGTTCTGACTGTCCTGGCATCTCCACAGATGCTGCAGTAGGGACAAAGGGCTCCATGGTGGCTGCAGACGTGGAGAAGACACAGGGAGAGTGTCCTCCAGGATGCGTGGAGCATGGCAGTGCTCTCGGGCTCCTCCTGGTTGGTGGAGCTCAGAACGGCAGGCTCTAGGGTGGTTGGTGAAGGATGGAGGAGCGATGGCGTCACTGCACTGTGGTGGTGGTCCGCCACTGGTGGGGATGTGGTGGGGACATGGCAGCCAGTGGAAAGGGGTTGCCCTGCTCTGCTACGCTCACACACAGCCTCCCTCTCTGTCCAGATGCTGGCTGGGGCTGCTTTGTTCAATATCAAGGACTTTCTGGGGAGGACTCCAAGGAGGAGGAGGTATGGTTTCGGTCCTCATGGAGTTTATCACCCAGATGGAGAGGCAAGACCAACTTCATGGAATGACCTGTCCCAGGCAGGGGTGCCAAGGGTGCCCTGTGACACTGTGGGTGTTCAGAGACAGACCTCCTGCCAGGGGACAGAGAACCTGGGTCTCCTCCAGAGAGGGGTCAGCATTAGGGAACACATCCCTGTGGTGCCTATAGGCAGGCAGAGCAGGGAGGGGGAGCTGGGCCCCGAGGAGGGGATGGGAATGAGGGGTGGGGGGTAGCACCTGGCATTTCCTTCGTGAAAACACAGGATTTAGCACAGCATGTGCACAGAGGCACCGTGGAAGAAAGTCGGGGGGATCTACTTCTGAAAAATCAGCCGTTGAAAACCCTGTGGAGCACAGTTCTACCCTGACACCCATGGGGTCACCGTGGTAGAGAGGTGGCATAGAGTAAGAGCGAGGTAAGTATTTGTTAAATGGAATCAAACAGAACCAGAGCCTCGCCACTGATGTGGGTGCCAGAGCCGTTCTCCACTGTCATTATTTCAACAAGCATCTGCGATCCTTGCCCTTTGCCAGAGCCAGGAACCCTGCCCTTCACCAGAGCTGGGAACCCTGCCCTCTGCCAGAGCTGGGAACCCAGGCCTGAGTCACACCGGTGCCTGGGTGCCTGCGCTGGAGAGTCTGCTGTCACTGTGAAGTCGGCAGCGGGCCCGGGGGACCAGACTCCCCGGCCTGCCGGAGACTCCTGCTCCCTTTATTAACTCTGTGTTGAAGGAGTTGCCCGTGCTGAGGAAGGAGGGGAATTAAAAATAATGGGGTGTGTGCGTATCTGTGAGAGTGGCGATATCAAGCTAAATGCCACCACGAAACGGCATTATTCTCAACCCAGCGGTTTCTGAATCGCTGCTCCACTTAGCCCCACGTCACAATTTTACTTGTGCTAAATCAGATTTTCAGCTACTCATCCTGTTGCAAGAAGTGTCCTGTAGTCAAGTTTGTGTGTGTGTGTATTTTCATATTTAGGAATTAAAATTAGACCCCAGGTTTCCATTGTCGTCTGTCTCCAAGTTAAAAGTTTTCCCCTGAATTCTTCCAAAGGCATCGTCTTAGAAAGAAACTCCCCCACTGGGCTTGACCAAAATTTAAACACACACACACGCATGCACACACACATGCGCACACACACACACACACACACACACTTCAGACTCCCTGAAAATCTGCACCAGAAGGCAAGAATACCCCTCAATCCCGAGACACAGGAAAGAAACTCTGAGCCTTCACAGCCAAGTTCGGCAGCTTGGTGGACTTGAGAGGTTAGCCATGAATAAGCATAATCAGATCTTTCTTTTCGCCCATATTTAATTCAAATGAGACAGCTCCGTGTTGACTTCTAATACGGAAGGCCACCCACCATGGTGGCGCTCCCAGCCAATGAAGCCGGCTGGCGAAAGCTTTCTTAAATGGTGCTAATCAGCCCGGAGAGGCCTGCCCTCTATCCCCTTCAGTATTCTATAATTCAGACGTGCTGATAACCTGAAATTGAATGTGTCAGGATGCAGGCATTTGAAGGGAAGGAGGAACTCCAGGCTAAAGGGGCAGGCGCCTGGGAGACAATGCCAGTAAGAGGGGGTCCCCAGCGTCCCTTCAGCCCCCTCCCCACCCGCCACCCGCCGATGTGTGTGTCTGTGAGTGTGTGTTATTGTTCAGGGCCAGGGACAAAATGGAAGGTTTCAAGTTCTGAAATATTTATAGGGAAGCTTTGAATTTTGTATATGTTAAATGAATCCACAGACATTTTGGCTGCTAAGGGGGTGAATGGTAATTTGCGATTAATGTTTTTTTTTTTTTAAAGCCATGGCTATTTTAAAACCTTTCTCCAGCTCTCTCATGGATGAGACAGACAGACACCCCCCCCACCCCCGTCTGGTGAACACGTCTCACAGGAAAGTTTAACAAAAGAGTCCCTATTGTCACTGTCCCAGCCGGCAGCACTGCAGCTGAGGGTCAGTTGCTATTTCTATTTTAAACCTTGATTTTTGCAAAGTTTGTCTTTTGACTGTTCTCATTCTAATCAGGCTTAGTTAGGGGATCTGCTCCAAGCTCTACACCAGGCTGTGAGGACAGAGAAAGATAAACCGAGGGCGAGGGGGGCGGATTAAACAAAAAGTTCTGCTCTGTCAATAAGCGTGCGTGTGTGTGTGTGTGCGCGCATGTGTGTGTCTGTGTGTGTGTGTGCGTGTGCGTGTGTGTGTGTGTGAGAGAGAGAGAGAGATTGATTCATTGGCTACCAGTCATTAAACAACCATTTCTTTAATTTTGAAGAAAGTGCAGTTTATTACAGAGTTGTGTTTTCTTTGTGCTGCTGTGTGGGATTTGTAGGCTGTGTCTTCAGGGTGCCCCCCCTTCAGCCTCCCCTGGGCGCCCCAGTGTGTGTCTGCAGCAAAAGGGCACTGTGCATAGCCCCCATAGTTCATGCAGCCCCTCCGTGCAGCCCAGACATTTCCCAAATGCAATCCTGCCCCCGGTTTTGCTGCTGCTGGGATCCGAGTCCTCTTCAACTTTGCTGGTTGATGTCTTCATCAGCTCAGACGCCACCAGCTTGTCTTTGAAGCCCCCTCCCCGCCAGGTGCTCTTCCGGCCCCACCTCTGCAGGTTAGAAGGGTTATCCCCACTTTTGCTGCTCTCCTTGCTTTATAACATTTATTGCTCTGTCCCGGTTTGGAGACATCTACACTCATCTGCCTCTCCTACCATGCCATGAACGCCTGGAGGCTGAGACAGGAGGGTTGTGTGAGGCACCTTCGTGCCGCCTTCCCAGGCTCCGCTAGCGCAGAACTGGGTGGGTGCTGGGTAGATACACGAAGATAGGCTGAATCTCTTGGAAATGCATGTTTGAGGCCGTGTGAGGTCCCTAGCTAGGGCTTGCTCTATTTAGAGGATGGGGCAATGAGGAAAGAGACAGGCTGGAGGTGGGTAAAACATAAGCAAGAAATACAAGTTACTGTTTTCCAGCTTATACCAACCTGGTATCACCTTGTCATCTCCTACTCAGTGTAGACTGGCTGGAGGGACACAGTCTGCCCTGCCATTTGGGTGGGCACCCTTTTCTTCAAAGCTCATAGACTTACCTCTCAAGAGGCTGCTCTGCCAAAGAGCAAGGAGTCAGTCCCAGAAGGCTGCTCTTCACCTCCATCCTCAGCATGGCCAGACTGATTGGCACCATGTGAGTGTCGTCCAGGAGAACCAAGAATGCTTCCCTGGGGTTTGGACCCAGTGGTGGCTTCCCCAAGGAAACGCTTGGCATGTGTTTAATTATTCATTGCTGTTCTCATCTGTAACTCTGCTCCTTGATTATTTTGTCTTTCCTTAAAAATATGTATTTGAAATTCTGTGATCAAAGACTGAAAAACAAAAGAGAGCAGGATATGAATAAAAGTTTTTTTTAGAAGGTTGCAATGTCAAGATCATTTTTATTAGAAAAGTTTACAAGATGAAGCCACGAATTATTTGTGTAAACTTCACGTATCAAGCATGATACTTGTGACTGTGCCCCTGGTGTGTGACGCTGGCTGGTATAACCTGGGCTGCAGATGCCTTCTGTTTAAGGCAGCAAAATTCATTTTAATTAAAATCAACGGATTTCTTTTGATCATATTTTAACACACACAGGCACACACACACATCTGTGTTCAGGATTGATAAAGAAAGAACTCTCATGAAATAATCCACTTTTGTCTGACAACGGAATCCGTTATAGAGGTGCAAATATGCAGAAAGCTATTTGGAAATGCATCCTAGTGGTTGTCAGGTTTTATTATGCAGGGAGGTGTCATGTTTGTTACGAAGCTGAGTGCAGATGGCAGAGTGGAAGAAATGGATCACTAATTTTAACAATGATTAATGAACAGAGATAGAAAATGAATTACATTGGACTATCGGAGGCAAGAAATATTTTCGTGAAAATTTTGACTCATCTGCTCTGCTGTTCTCTGCAAATTATTTTCAGAAATTCTATATGTTGTCAACAGTTGACTGCGTTTTCCATTACTGTCCATTTCTGTTCTTAAGTACTTCTGTGTTATTAGAGATACATAATTTCAAAACACCAATACATTCCTGATTACTTAGAGAAAATGTATGTAACAGTGTGACTGTTCCATAGACAGTAGCCATAAAAGCCCTGTTTTATAATAATCTTTCATTCTTCCTCATTTTATCACTACATTAGGAAGGTTTGATAAAAAGAAAGGGAGGGGGTAGGGACTCGGCCAGCACTTGCAGAGTTAAGGAGAAATAAAAGCAGAGGTGGCAATGAAAAGGTGGTCTAGTGGTTTCCCTGTCACCCTTTGTGTTCTCTGCCTGGCATGGGGGAGACAGGGACCAACCCACTCAATAGTGTCATCCGTGGCCTGGGACACATCCTGTTCTGTCCTCTGGGGGTGGAGCCCCAAACGCCCCTTGTTTCCCTGTCTTCCTTCTAAGGCAGGAAGTTACCTCCGGTTCTTGATGTTGTCCCAGCACTTTTTTCCTCTGATGGATTCTTACTCTAGCCCTCTTTCTCTGCTCCAACGGCCCGGGCATTGATAGCGAGCTTTCTTGGTGCTTTGTGAGTCTTGTTTTCTTCATCGGCCTTGTCTGCAGTCATGGGTGTATGGGTGTGAGATCTGCAAATAAGTATGATTTATTTGCTTATGATGTTTACTCCTGGTGGTAGGCGCACCTATGTGATTTCTCATATGGAAAATAATGGATAGTGAGTTTTTTCTCCTCCCTCATTTCCCACGTCCCTCTTCTCTCTTTTTTTAGTAAAGATATTAACCATCTTAAATATGTTGGCTTTGAGGAATCTCGTTTTCCTGAGGTTCTCTGCAATGGGAGATGATCTACTAGAGTTTAGATCCTGGACTGTAACTGGTAGGCACTTAATTTTCTTTGGAACCCTGGGGGTGCAGTGGTTAAGAGCTTGCCTGCTAATCAAAAGGTCGGCAGTTCAAATCCACCAGCCGCTCCTTGGAAAACTCCTGGGGCAGTTCTACTCTGTCCAATAGGGTCGCTATTGACTGGACGGCAATGGGCTTGATTTGTTCATCAGGAGCCACTTTAGCAGTGACATGAGTAAACTTCATAGTTAGACCTTCAGGATACTTACAGTTTCAGGGTGACCAATCACAACTTAGCTATCAGTCCACCTCAGAGCCCAGCACTATCTGATAACTTGGCTTAGATGGTAATTTACATTAAAACCTTACATTGTGGCCTGCACGGTTCTAATAACTCCCCAGGCTTTCCGCAAGAGGGGTTCTCCCAAGAGTGAGGCAAGGCAAGGGGACAAGGTGCCCCTGGGTGCTCCCAGTAAGTACCGGCTGCTCGGGGGTCTGGCTTTCACAGACGGTTAAGCTGCCTCCTGAGAGCTGCCTGGTGTCTGCACAAATGGACGATCTATAACTACTTCCTTCTCGTTCAGATGAGCTTTCCAAGTTTCCAACTTGACTGTTTTATTTATGCTCTTGACCTGTAAAAACAAGCAGGCTGTTTAAAAAGCAAAAAAGTACTTCCCATGATTAGAGCACTTGGAGTTGAGATAAATTGCAGAATGAAGAGGACATTCCTCGGCGCAACAGTAGAGAATGATGCCGAGGTTTTGCTTCTTGAGGATGCTCTGTGCTGCTTCGTGGCAGAGTTGCCCCATCTCACCGGCCTTGGGGTCCCCAGGAAAGAAGCCTTGTATCTTCCCCTTTCCTCTACTGGAGTAGTCCTAGCGAACGTCTGAGACATGCTTGTGAATGGTTCTAAGCTAAGCAGTTTGCATATCATTATGGTCCTGATGGGAAAATACTTGGGAAGAACCACTCGTGATATAAAGCAAGTCCTGCTCTGCTTACATAGCATATGCTAAACACTGAGGAAACACGCACAGTCTTTAGTGAACAAGGTAGGGGAATGCTCCAGGGAGCCAATTTAAAATGTGACTTGAGGCAAGCGTGGCTTTTTGTGTCTCTTTCTTTTGGCAAGTGAGTCAAACAGCGGTGGTCTCTGGAATTCCCCGTAAGCCTGGCCGCCCGCCTGGGGTGGCCACCATGCACAGGGCTGTAGAATGTGGGTGTCAGGAGAGGGGCGTGTTGGGCGTTATGACTTATTTTGTTCAAGGCCTTGTGGGGACAGTGGTCACTGACCTGGCAATTGACCAGAAGCTAGTCTAGGGATAATTTACTGGTACAGGACAAGGTGGGGGCATTCAGAGAGGGAGCGAGAATCAAGCAATTCATGGATAGAGAGATCAGGAGGAATAAAAAAGAAATCGTAGATGACCCACTTAAGAGACAAGTGACTCCTAAATGTAGACCTGTCTCTGTGATTCACGGCTGGGGTTACTTCTGAGGCAGTGAGGTCAGGTGGATGATCTATAGGAATAATTTGAGGGTGCTTGAGATTTAGACATTTGGATCTGAACAGTAGAGAACAAGTTGGTGCTCAGGTGACATTCTTTCTTCACATAGAAAAGTCCGGTGACTTAATCTGAAGACGTTAATGACTGGGTGAACCTGGTTTCTGGCATATGCTTATGAAAAGTCAATTCCGACTCCGCTCGTATGTGCAGAGATGCTACAGCTAAGTGTTTGTTACGTGGGCTTCACGCCACCATTTGTGGAGTTGGCTGGCACCACGCTGTTCTGGGGGGAAGTCAAAGACGATCTTGTTTCTAGCTGGTTCCTGGTTTTCAGAAATTAAACAAAATTTTAAGAAGCTCCCCGATTTGAAAGTACTATGTCCAATCAATTCATACACGTCCACAATGACGGCATGGGTCTGGGATCGAACCGGGGTCTCCTGCATGGAAGGCAAGGATTCTACCACTGAATCACACTGCCGCCCCTCGCCCCCGATTCCCAGTTTTCAGAGACGTCCCTCCTGATTTTTTCCACTCTCTTTATTAGTTTTTTGTTTCACTTGTAATTACCTTTATATTGATCTGATCCAACTTATCAAATTAGACCTCACGAGTAAAATGATTTGAAAAATTATTTTAAAATATCTATTTTAAGGAGAATTTGTCCAAGCCAGTAGGTAGGCACATCCACACCCACATACTTATTTGAACACAGTTGGCGTTTTCAAACCCTGGCATATTTGATTTGGTGGCATCCATGCATGTCAACCAGTGACCCGTCTGCCTGCAATTCTGCATGGACACAAATCTCCAGACTTGTCCTGGGAGTGTGCCTTTTTAGCCTGCTGACCCCAGGAGTATATACTTAAGATAAACCAAACTGAATAATTATAGTAATATGGCCTACAACATGAGCTGGAGAATATTCAAGATGTCTACCATCCTTCTATTACCTCAGGTAAATAACTGATTGACCTTTGTGGGGCTCTGATACTTTACTAATCAGAACCTGAAATCTGTATAACAACACTTCATTTACTTGATAGACAAAAGAACAATTTCACTTGAAGTAATGTGATTTCTAAATAGACACTGCCTGTCAAAAATAAATGCATTAGAAGTAAAATGTAGCTCAAGGAGACAATTAGCAAACAGAGGTGACACCGTAAACAGGTGCACCCATTATTCCCAAAGCTTGTGGCAATATATTCGCGTCTTTTAGAGTGATGGAAGATCATGTGACGGTTTGGTGAATTATCTATCGGCATCATCTGACTGATGAAGCCTGCTCCTGTTGCAGATCGTTTAAAAATGCATCTCACAAATTACATGGTAGCTGGGAAAAATGCAGGTTTTTTTTTAAAGAACAATGCTTTTCTAAAGCTATGTGCTGGCATCCGTAATTTTTTCTTTGAAAGGATGGAGACCACTTCATTACGCTGGGTATACAGTCGGTTAAGGTTGTGCAAATTCATTACAATGTTTGTTAATGTATACACATTTTCTATTCTGGTTTTAGTGACATTGGGTTTTTTTTTTTTTTAATACTGCGCTGTTTCTGAAACATCTGCCATCCCTTGTTACCTGTGGGCAGAGGAGAGAGAATATACTCTTTCCAAGAATGTTTATAAAATCTTAACCAAAATGGAAAGGCTTGGAAGATGAGAGGGAAAGATGTTTCTTTTTCTGTGAACTGACAGGTTTGAATTTTCTGGAATAGGAACTTCACCGTGAGGCAAGCAAAGGGGGCCTGCCGTGGGCTGCTGGACAGGCCAGGCTAGGAAGGGGCCTGGCTTGCTGGCCACCCGCCCCGGCTCCCATGTCCGCACACCCTGCAGCAGGCACTGCCTCAGTGTGTGCATTCCCGGAAACTTTTCTTGCTAAGCATGAAGGATGCTTGAGGGACCAATGGCCTTGGCAGTTACTATTTCTTCTTATTGCTTTAAAATCCCAAGAAAACCGGGTGCAATATTTTATGTGGCCTCCAGATTTGCCTGCCCTTGACTTTTCTGGAATCCCTGCGTGGTGCAAACAGTTAACACGCTCAGCTGCTACCCCAAAAATCTGGTGGTTCGAGTCCACCCAAGGGTGCCTCAGAAGAAAGGCCTGGCAACCTACTTCCAAAAAGTCAGCCATTGGAAACCCTATAGAGCACAGTTCTACTCTGACACACATGGGGTTGCCATGAGTTGGAATTGACTCGATAGCAACTGGTCTTGACTTTTCCAGGCCTTCCCCAGAATAACCAGCAGCTGAATCTACACTTTGCTGTGGATTTAAAGGTAAAATCAGTTTATCAGGACAGCAGCATTTCCATCACACCCCATGTCCAGACAGAAGAACAAAGAAAACAATACCATTCTCTTGTCATGTCCCTGACGCCCTCCAAATTGCAGCTGGCTTCCAGCTGGGGAGGTGGCTCAAGTCCATTCTTACACATCTTTCTGGTCCGCCATCCACAACAGTACTCTTTGAAGCAGCCAGGTTTCTTATCTTGGGGACGAAGAAGCAATGATGGACTTCAGTGGGATATCCTTTCGCTTTCTGTCCCAGGAGACAGAGAGGTGGGCACAGGCCTGGCTGACCTAGACTCTTGTCTGGAGACGCAGGTCGATTCATTTGGAATGCAAATGCCACCACCACCCACACAGAAGGAAGGAGCTGGCTGCATGAAGTCTCCAGCCTGTGGGGTCAGCTCTGCTGTGCCAAATGCATTTCCTAAGGAGCTGCCCGGCAGCCGCTCTGGGGTTTCTTGGACATCAGCTCGTCAGGAAGTGGCGGCCAGCAGGATGCTGAGGGAACCCAAATTTCTAAGCCCTGGGGAGATTTCCTGGTTTGCAGAAGTGGAAGAGGGCTTCCCTAGGCTGGTTTACTGGAGGTTCTTCAAAGCTGTTCTTTCTAACACCCGTGAGGACTCAGCCACCTCAGCCAGTGTCCCGTATTCTTATATGGCCAAGTCACATTTACTTGCACTTGGAACCTGGGGTTTTGGGAGATGTGAAATCAAAGATATGCATGAAGCGTGTTCTCAGCTATGTTCGTGAGCACATACGCACACAACACACATGCACACAGACACACACCACACATTCACGCACAGAAAGGAGATTCACCTAAATATTAACAGCAATCCCACTGGCCGATAGAACCATGGATTGCTGGCCTCTTTTGTAGTATTTTGTGTGTTCCGAAATGTCTACCGATGAGCATATGTTAGTTGAATAATCAGTTTTATAAAACTAAAGAGTAAATGGACTGTGGTGAAAAAGGACATCAGTAAAGAAGAACCCAGGGTGTTGTGTAAGAAGGTATACGACCTTCTTTTTAACTTCCCAGAAGACCCACATTTCAGGTGATACTGGTGATAATAATTTCCTCTAAAAATCTGCCTCCGAAAATTAACTGAATTTTTATTATGGGCAAGTTCTGCCATCAAAATGACCTGACCCAACACATCTTCATAAATCTGTTTTTTTTTTTTTTTTTTGCTTAGCTCTAAGTCAGCACTGTGCAATAGAAATAAAGGCCACACATGCGGGCCATGTAGACAATTTTAAATTTTCTAATAGCCATACGAAAAAAGTAAGACAGAATAGGCCTTATTCTTATGTTAAGAATGTATTTTAATTAAGGTAAGGTGTCCAAAAATTCTCATTTCCACGGCAAATAGTATAAAAAATGTCGACGAGAGATTTGACATTCTTCCATACGTGACGTGTATTTCACACTCATGATGTGTCTCAACGTGGACTGGCCATGGCTGAGGTGCTCAGTAGCCACCTGTGGCCGGTGGCCGCCACCCTGAACGGCACTGCTGTGGCTCAGCTTTGACACAGCAGGTTCTCTGCTTGGCTACATCGCCTGAGGTAAGGGGTGGGTGAGACAGAAAACGAGACGTTCCGCCTTCCAGTTACTTCACGTCTTCTTCAAGAGAAGCTTCCTCCTTAGATACCTTATGATTTTACCCTGGTGTGGAATGCCTTCTGTGAAGGGTTGAATACTTTTTCTTCGTGTGGTGATACCATCCGTTTGAAAGCATGTAGAGTATTCTGGAGTTTTCTTTTCTATTGCCCAGTCTCTGGAGGCTGGAGCTGACTTGGATGTGCTTCCCTGAGGAGTCTTGAGCTGATGTGGGATCTGTGTTCCCGTGGACAGGGCAAGAGCTGGGGACAGGCTAAACTGAAGCTTAGGGAGGGCTTTCAGGAAGGACCTCCATTGAGGCTCCAAGGCAACGCCGCCGTGGCAGCTTGGCAGTGGTGCTCCTGACCGTGTGGGAAACGCATCTGTGCTTCTTGACCTGAGAAGGCTGGCTTTTCCCGGCGTCCACCCTGTCCTGGGTCAGAACCACCATCTGGAGATGAGAGGTAGTAATCCACGTGCAGAATGATGCCGAGGTCTGTGCGTGCCCCTGGGGACACAGACGTGGGGGCCGTGGCACATGTCTGACAGGTCGATACCAGGCTCCTTGAGACTGGAGGGGAGAGACATTGCCCTGTGTTGGGGAACTGCAGGGCCGAGGGGCTCACAGCTCGGGCCATGGAAGCAGCCTGCCTGGATTCAAACCCTGGCTCCCCCAGTCACTAGCTGCTAATCTTGGGCAAGCTACTGCTCTGCTTGTGCCTCAGTTTCCCACCTGTAAATGAGCATAGTAATAGTATCTGCCTTGCATGGCTCTTGGGAGGCTGAAGTGGGACAGCGCACAGTGAGCACTTTGAACTCCTGTTGGCACATGGGAAGTGCTCAGTGAATGTTAGCTGTCACTCCTGTTGAGCTTGGGAAGGCTTGGGTCAATGACCGAATCCCTTCGGCAGGAGCACCTGGCTCTGTGTGTGTGTGTGTGTGTGTGTGTGTGTGTGTGTGTAAATAAACTCTGGCTGTTCCTGGACCCTATTTCTTTAATAGCTCAAGTTCTCCTGGCTCCTGCACTGTCGGGCTGGTCTGAATCACCAGCTAGAATATAGCTTCGCTTTCCCTCTCTCCTCTTCCTTCTTAGGACTATTTTGACTATGAATTAATTGCAGGTTGGGGGGAACTTGCGAGCAATAATCAAAGCCAATCAACTTCAGAAGGATGGGGAGGATCAGGGCACTGGGAGAGAGAAGAGGGACAACTGGGGTTCCTGGGGACTGCGGGGTGGATGGAGGGGGCTTTCCGTGTTCTTCAAAGGGGACTCCAAGCGCTTCAGAACACCACTTGAAAGCTCAGATGCAAAACTTTGGAAATCTGGGTGAGAGGCGACGGTTTTCAAACAGCTGTTTTTATCTTCTGCCAGCAAACAGGAGCCCGGTGGAACATAGAGTTAAACTTGGTGTTTCTTGGCAAGGGTTAATAATCAATGTAGATCTCCTAACAAAGGAGACGCTGCCTGCCTTATTATACTGGGAAAGTTTTTTCCTTAACTGTCAGTGAAGCAGTACTAATTATTACTCCAGTGTAAATGAGGTCATTTCCTATTAAGAGAACAAAATGCTTAGCCTCGCCTTGCCAATTCATACCAACTATTTTTCACACATACTCAGCTTTTTAGTTTTTTTTTAAAATTTTGATAAAATCCATTCATTTGTATTAGAAAAGTGAAAACCATCGCAATAATAGCTGCCCGTGATTACCCAGATGAGCTTTTGTAATGTGTGGGTTGTTTGAATACCATGTGTTAGCTATGGAACAATTAGGCAGCTGAATGGATCTTTAAAACAATCAGATACTTTTATCTCACTGAAAAAATACATTCCTTGGATGTGTCCTGTTAAAGCGTAAATTCCGGGGAAACATTAAACTCTGTCACGAGGAGAACTTTCGGATGGATGTTGCTCAAGGACAAAAAGACATCCAAATATCTTGTCTTCATGTGTTCATTTTCTTTTTATGCAAGCAAAAAGATTTAAGGAATATTGTAGCAAACAAAGGGTAATTGTTTTAGCCCAGATGTTGCTTCTGCACAACAAGCAGGTTACAATGTTCCCACAGAGCTGATGAGCCCAATCAGGGAAATGATTAAAAATTGATTTTGTCCCTGTAATTACAGTATGTAAACTACTTAGCTTGGATTGCAAAGGAAGTGATTTTCTAATTACGTATATACTCTGGTGTCTAATGATTGGTTTTTTGAAGTAATGAAGAGAGAGCACTAACGACTCCTTGGTGTTCTGTTGTTTAAGAAAGACCATCTTTAGAATAAGCAGCCACAGACAAAGAGTTTAAATTGAATTTTCAACACTGTTAATGTGCACATGGATTTGTTTATTAAAGAGACAGGGATGTAATTTGATTGGCTCTGAGCAGCTTGCCTTTTTTTCATGCTAAAGCATGTCAAAATACATGCACCGGGCAGGCAAGCTGTTGGGAAGAAGCCACCCTGGTCCTCTTCTCTCATCCCAGCGCCTGGGCTGATATCACAGGCTCTCAGATTCCTGAGCACGTCTGATGTCTCTGTACCCTGAAAGCACAGAGATCGAACAGGTATCCGATGGCTTCTCCATCAAAGTTACCTTTGTTTTAAAATGAAAGAAGAGGCTGCCTTTGGAAGCAGGTCTGGGCAGCCCAATGCATTCCATGTTATAATATTTCAGATGCGTCGTATAATGCTGGGCTCTGAGTTAGGGTGGCAGCTGCCTCCCCCCCCCAGCATGTGTGCCCACACACACACGCACACGTGTGTGCGCACACACACAGACACAGACAGGGGTTGGCACCTGTGTTTGGAGGCCTGACTGGGGTGGGTGTGTTGGGACTCCATGGAGCCGGCTGATGGGGTTTAGGGAAGAAGTGTCTGAGTTTGGAGTGTTCGTCCCCTGGTTTGGGACACTTTGTGGCTCTGTAGAAGAAGCAGATCCTTGGGCATCTGCTTTGGTAGAAGTTAGAAGGCAGTGGCTCACAGGCTACCCAGAGGGAAACACCTCATGGACACTGTCCCCCAGGCCCACCGCACACTCTTTCTGTGCCCCGTAGTCTGTTCCCGAGGCACCGTGTTGGTGGGCTGGGACCTGAGCACCAGACTAGGGCTGTTTGGGTGCCCCACGCCCCCAGGGTCCCAGCCGGATGAGCATGACTCTGGGCCCTCCTATGCCTGGTTCCCTACTCAGTAAGTCTCGCTGGCTCAACTGAGATGCATCCTGAGTCTGGGTCTCCATCTCCACAGCTCCCACCCAGGCCAGCCTCCTGCCTCCGTGGATAACTGCAGCAGCCTCCCCACTGGGTTCCCGGCCTCCCCTCCTGTCCCCTATGGCCTCTTCTCCCTGCGGCAGCCAGAGTGATCCTTCTGTGATAGAAATCAGATCAGGTTCTGCTCTCACTCAGCACTCACCCATGGCTCAGATTAAATCCAAGTTTCTTACCACACCCGACAAGGCCCTTCGTGATGTAGACCTGACCAGCCTGCCTTCTCCCATTTTCTTGCTCGCTGTCCAAGCTCTGGCCACGTGGACCTCCTCGCTGCTCCTCGAACAAACCACCTCCTCCCGCCCTCAGGGATCACCTCTTCCTTTACTCTGGCCTCTTGTCTGATGTCAGCCCCTTGGAGAGGTCCCCTCTGCCATGTCTAACAGCCGCCTCGTTCATGCCATCCTGCTCCCGGCTTGAGTTTTCTTTTTTGAGCTTGTGATTCACTGACGCTGTGTTTTATTTGTATCTGGTTTTCATTTGATTCTGCTCACTAGGATGTAAGCTGCACAAGGCAGGCATCTGTTATCCCTGGAGAACAAGAGCTGACACTCAGGAGGTACCTGAGAGATGTTGGAACAATGGTCGCATGAGTGCCCGAGGCTTGTTCCTGGGCTCCACGAGTCCCTCTCCTCCCCACCACCCCTTCCCCAGCACCCTCTACTCTCTGCCCTGCCCCAGCCAGTTTTCACCTGGGACATGGGCGCTTAGGACCCCTCGACCCTGCAGACCCCCCTCTGCACTGCCTTCTCTCCTAGGACCCCACACCCTCACAGCTTGGTGTCTCTGAGCCTTTGCCCTTCCCTGGCCTCCAACCCTGTCCTGCTGAGGCCCTGCCTTGGTTTATCAACTTCTTGTACCTGCTTAAGGCTCAGCTCAACTGTGCCCGCCCTCCAAGGTGCCCACCTGGCCCTTCTGCAGACTCTTCACGCAAAGCTCGTTTCTGTATCCCACGGCAGACCTGCTGGGCCCCTGGCCTAGCCCAGGACCTGGCGCACAGTAGGTGCTCAGAAGAGAGTCTGCAAGTCACTTAATGAATGGCTCTGCTGAACTAACTCACTAGGAGGTGATGGTAGCTGAGGATGACCGTAGTGTGTGCCTTGTCTGCACGTCAGAGAGGAAGCAGGGGCTATTCATTTACAGCGGTGGAATTTCCGGCATGGAAACACACCTGGGAGATGATATTTTTGGTGGGGTGGTTGCTTCCCACCTCCTTTGACACTTCCCAAGCTTTTTGCTGTCTTTGTGGTCTGCCCCCTCCAAGTCCTCTGATCTGGTGGTAGCTGCACCAAACTGGGCGGTAGGGTCCTCCTGGGCGGTGGGGAGTGTGGATGGCCTGCAGATGTGTTAGCCCTCGTGGCAGGGACCTGCTTGTGGTTATGTTACTGACTGTGTTGTCCCTAAATGTGAGTTCCTTACTTGCACCAAAAGAGCGGTTTCTTTCATTGGAGAAGACAGTTACTCGGCCGATAGTTCCGTCCTCCCCACCCCTGTAATACAGAGAGCATCGGTGATCTGAGGCCGTCACCCTTCCCGACCTGCAGTGACTGTAATGACGTCAGACACCAGGAACCCGCTGCTATTAGACTGGTTCAGTAAGGCACAAACGGAACTAACTTCGTTTGCCTCTAGGCGTCGGCTCTCCTGGTTTTCCAGCGGGAAGCTGCTCGGGCTAAGCTTGCCCTGGCGAGTCAGCGCCTTTGGTAAGCCCCTCGTCACTTGGGAGAGCACTTAAGGAGGGCTTAGCCCCAAAGCAGCCACAGCGCCTTGTGCTGGGACCTTTAGTGACTGATGTACACTGTCCAACCTGAGGGGCCTGCTCCGCGTCACTGCCTCCATGCAGACTGCAAGAGATACCCATGTTCTCGTCAATGGCGTGAGGCCGGAGGCCCAGCGGGTGGAGCTTCTCAGGATGCAGTCTCTCCACCCCTATGTGTTCTCCCTGTCACTGGGATTTACAAAGCTTCCAAGTGAGAAGCCCCTGGAAAATAGCCCGAGAAGTTTGCAAGTCATGAGCCTGGATATAAAACCTGAACCTGTGCCGCCTCCTATAACCTCTGTCCCGAAACATAAGGAGTCTCTGAGCAAAGCAAATACGTCTTTTCAGCCAGCCATGTACTGGGCACCTGTTCAGCTCAGCGCTAGAATGGAATCTTGGAAACCATAGCATTGAGGGTTTGCTTTCCATTCTCTAGGTTTTAACGTTGAGTGGTACAGAAAAACAAAATGTGAAAGAATCTGATTGAGGTGAGAGAGAGAGAGAGAGAGAGGAGAGGAGAGGAGGGAGACATGGACAGAGAAAAAGAGAGAATCTTGTAATTTCTTGTTGCAGGATAATTGAGAGGTAAACTTTTGCTTTATGTCTCAAGATGTTGTGGTTAATTGCTGCCCAGTCAAATCCAACTCCTAGTGACCTTACGTGTAACAGAATGGAATGTTGCTCATTCGTGCGCCATCTTCGTGATCGTTGGTATGTTTCAGTCCGTTGTTTTGGCCTTCGCCAACCCTCTACTTTGCCAACCGTGATGTTCTTTTCTAGTGATTGGTCTTTCCTAATGATGCGTCCAAAGTAAGCAAGTCAAAGCTTGCCATCCTTGCTTATAAGGAACATTCTAGTTGTATCTCTTCTGAGACTGTTCCATTGGTTCTTCTGGCACTTAGACATTTGTTCATAAATAGCACCATCCCTTCCGCTCTTTGAGAAAACACTTCGAGCGCACAGTTAGCCAACACCTTTTTGTTGCTAGAAAGAAATCTTTTTTTCTTTTAAATTTTATTGTGTTTTAGGTGAAAGTTTACAGCGCATCTTAGTTTCTCATTCAAAAATTTATACACAAATTGTTTTGTGACATTGGTTACAATCCCTGCATTGTGTCAATACTCTCCCCCTTTCCCTTTCTTTTTTTTAAATTGTGCTTTAAGTGAAAGTTTACAGTTCAACTCAGTTTCTCATACAAAAATTTACACACACATTGCTATGTGACCCTAGCTGCTCTCCCTATAATGTAAGAGCACACTCCTCGTTTCCACCTCAGATTTCCCGTGTCCATTCAACCAGTACCTGTCCCTTTTTGCCTTCTCATCTTGCCTTCAGACAGGAGCTAACCATTTAGTCTCATGTATCTACTTGAGCTAAGAAGCACTCTCTTCACGAGTATCATTTTATGTCCCATAGTCTAATCTTTGTCTGAAGAGTTGGCTTCAGGAATGGTTTCAGATCTGGGCTAATGGAGAGTCCAGGGGCCATGTCTTTCAGGGTCCATCCAGTCTCAGTCCATTAAGTCTGATCTTTTTACTAGAATTTGAGTTCAGCACCCCGTCAGGGACTCTCTGTTGTGTTCCCTGTCAGGGCGGTCATTGGTGGTATCTAGGCACCATCTAGTTCTTCTGGTCTCAGGCTGATGGAGTCTTCGATTTATGTGGCCCTTTCTGTCTCTTGGGCTAATATTTTCCTTGTGTCTTTGGTGTTCTTCATTCTCCTTTGCTCCAGGTGAGTTGGGACCAACTGATGTATATTAGATGGCTGCTCACTAGCTTTTAAGACCCATGACACCACTCACCACAGTGGGATGCAGAACATTTTCTTAATAAACTTTGTTATGCCAATTGACCTAGTTGTCCCCTGCAACCATGGTCCCCAGATCCCTGCCCCTGCTACTGTGTCCCTTGAAGTGTTTGGTTGTATTCAGGAAACTTCTTAGCTTTTGGTTTAGTCCAGTTGTGCTGACTTCCCCTGTATTGTGTGTTGTCCTTCCCTTCACCTAAGATAGTTCTCATCTACTGTCTAGTTAATGAATATCCCTCTCCTTCCCTCTCCACCCTGGTAACCATCAAGGAATGTTTTCTTCTGTGTTTAAACCATTTATTGATTTCTTACAATAGTGGTCTCATACAATATTTGTCCTTTTGCGATTGACTAATTTCACTCAGCATAAAGCCTTCCAGATTCATCCATGTTATGAGATATTTCACAGATTCATCGTTGTTCTTTATCATTGCACAGTATTCCATTGTGTGAATATACCATAATTTGTTTATCCTTTCATCCATTGATGGGCACCTAGGTTGTTTCCATCTTTTTGCTATTGTGAACAGTGCTGCATCCCCCTTTCCCTTTCCATCCTGGGGTCCTCGTCTCCATATGTCCAGTTTTCCTGTCCCTTCCTGCCATCTTGTCTTTGCTTTTGGGCAAGTGTTGCCCATTTGGTCTTGTATACTTGATTGAATTAAGACGTGCGTTCCTTATGTGCGATATTGTTTGTTTTATAGGGCTGTCTAAACTTTGGCTGACTTTGAGAGTGGCTTCAGTTCTGAATTAACAGAGTGTCTGGGGGCCATAGTCTCGGGGGCTCCTCTAGTCTCTGTCAGACTAGTAAGTCTGGTCTTTTTTTGTGAATTTGAATTTTGTTCTATATTTTTCTCTTGCCCTGTCCAGGACCCTCTATTATGATCCCTGTCACAGTGGTTGGTGGTGGTAGCTGAGCACCATCTAGTTCTTTTGGGCTTAGGCTGGTGGAGGCTGTGATTCATGTGGTCCATTAGTTCTTTGGACTAATATTTTCCTTGTGTCTTTGGTTTTCTTCATTCTCCTCTGCTTCAGATGGGATGGGACCAATAGATGTATCTTAGATGGCCACTCACAAGCTTTTAAGACCCCAGACACTACTCATCAAAGTCGGATGTAGAACATTTTCTTTATGAACTATGTTATGCCAATTGACCTAGATATCCCCCAAGACCATGGTCCACAGCCCTGAGCCCCAGGAACTCTGTCCCTGAAGGTATTTGGAGGTGTCTGGGAAGCTTCGATGGCTTTGCCTTGGTCGAATTGTGTTGACGTCCTCATATTGTGTGTTGTCTTTCCTTTCACCAAAGTGAACACTTGTCTACTGTCTAGTTACTAATTTCCCCTCTCCATCCCTCCCCTCCCTAATAACCATCAAAGATTGTTTTTTTCTGTGTGTAAACTTTTTCTTGGGTTTTTATCATCGTGGTCATGTGTAATATTTGTTCCTTTGAGACTGACTTATTTCACTCAGCATAATGCCCTCCAGATTCATCCATGTTGTGAGATGTTTTGGGGGCTCATCATTGTTCTCTATCCTGGTGTAGTATTCCGTTGTGTGTATGTATCAGTGCCAGAAAGAGATCTTGGAATTGGATGGAGTGTTGCAGCCAGTGGTTTGATGTCCAGACTTCTTGGGCTGGACTTACCACCACAGGTCCTTACACTTAAACACACCCTTTTATTTTCCATTTGCAGACACATCCTTGAATCAATACTAGAACTATTGTTCTAGAACCAGAATTTACAACTTCAGCTCAGTACAATATAATCTACCAAGAGGGAACTTTTACTTGCCCTATAAAACCCCTTCTGTCATGTGGCAAAACAAGCTAGCCTCTGAATTGCACCGGACCCAAGGCGTGAGCTGTACTGAGATATGTGCTGGAGTTAACTGATGTGAGCAGCGGTTGGGGTTTGCCTTGATTACCCAAGCCAATGGCTCTGAAGCCACTGTGGATGAGCATCTCGGCGCTCCCTCTAGGCGCTTATCTCATCCAAGCATGCCACAGTAGATGAGATCATCTATACAGGACTTACTTCAGTTATAAAACAGAAGAAAAATGTAGAAAATGTAATTGGCTTCTGCTCTGGTAGTCTTGGTTCAGGAGGGAGGACTTTGATGCCAAACACAGCCTCCCTAAGCCTCAGTCAGTTGCTGACTCCTGGTTTGGACCCATTGAATACTGTCCTGGCCGCTGGACAGGCCTGGCCGATTGACATCGGGATGGAATTTTGTTCTACTGTAGAGGGGGCCTTAAAGCATGAAAAAAGACTCTCCATGAGTATTTCTGTCTCTAGGAATTTCAGAGAGTGAGTGAGAGGGAGAGTGCAAGAGCGACATGAGAGCGAGAGAGAGAACGAGCCCCTATTTGTCCTTACTTCCTCCTCTGTCCCATATAAGAGAAGAGATGGTTAGGAGCCTCACCCCCTTCTTTTTTTCCCAGGTGGCAATTTCCCAATGAAAAGAAGCTGAGCAAATTTGGTTCATTGAAGCCAAGGTCATATATTTCCCATTTTAAAAATTGCTCAAAGAATTGGGGCAATGGGATTGTTAAATAGTTTTAGACTCTCCACCAACCCAGCAAATTGTTACCTTGGATGAATGCTGTTTGCATGTCTTCTTAGAATCCATAGGTTTGACATTTAAAATATCTAACAGGTCTTATTTTTGCAGTTCCTGACCACCACGGCTTTAAGAATATCCTTCAACCAGGAGGGAGACCCATTACTTTAAGACTTGCCTGGTAAGGAACATCGTTTTGTAGTCTGTTGAAGTGCTGTCTGTCTGTGAGTTTGTGGGGGAGTCCAGGCTGTCTTCTTTGGGTCTTGTAGATCCATGTTCTGAATAAGAGTTCTCCCAAAGGTTCCTTTTTGTTCTATGGCTGAGGTGGACTGAAGAGAAGCTTCTGGATTCAAAGGTCTCTTGGCTCCAGCATGAGTCCCAGGTCTTCTGGGTGGAATAGACATGTGATGTCGAGACACGCTGCTGAGTTCCAGAATGGGGTCAAAGACGGGGCCGAGCCCTACGCAGTTGACTTCTTTCTGTCTTGTGTGAGGTCCTTAGGAGTCACATTAGCCCACATCCTGGAGCAAGAGCTGGTGCCAAAAGCCAAGCAACCCCATCCGAACATCATCTGAGGTTCATTTCCCCATCACTCACCACGTGGTTCAATGGTCTGACCTAGGCTAGGAGAAAACCTGGCCCAGCCTAGCTCCGTGTTTGTCATCCCAATCAGACCTCAGCTCACACACCCAGTAGTTGAGTGTTTCCCTGGCATAGAAGCTGATAAAAACTTAAAATAAAATAAAATAAAAAAGAAAGGGCAGTTGCATGTATTTGATGTCTCTGGCCGCCTCATCTGAGGCTGTCTCTGATATCTCCATACACTCACCCTCAGATCTAATTAGCCAAACCCACCTTCTCCTGACCATGCACTCCGAGGTCATCACATAAACCAGGGAAATTGATAGCAGAATTATGCACTCAGAAATTAATTTTATATTGTCCTGAATATGTTTTTTTTTTATTTTTTATTGTGACTTTATCTTGTTGGAAAAGTGCTTACTTCTGATTTTGTGGATATTACTGACCGTGGATTCCTTTTATTTTGGTTTTTACACAACAGTTATATTAGAAATTTGCTGTTTTATTCTTACCTTCTTAGTAAAAATCCTTTTATCACACAATGGGTAATTTATATCCATTACCAGGCCTTCAATCCTTTTCAGTGGGGTTGTCAGCGCCGTTGGCACAGCGATGATTAATGTGATCTAATAATAGTGTGCCATTATATCACCTTAGTAAAACATGTACCAACATCCTATTCAGAGCTACCAAATTCATAGCTTCCTATAATATTTTTGTTGAAAGACAGGATTACTATTTTTCAAAGCTGATTTTTCCCCTTTAACATATTTAATGAAATTCACAATTCTTCCTTGGTAATCTCGGGCATGCGATGGGGCTTGATGGGTGAATTTTATACCCGTCGGCCCCATTGGGATGTGTCAGGCAAGAGGTCCTGCAGTCCCAGCGAGCTTCCAGAGAGATTATTTTGTTTTTGTTGGGCCTGGGTTGTTGTGCCTTGAAGAAAAAAATTGCTGGGTTTCCAGTCCCTTCTGACTCGTAATAAGGAAAGTGTGTTTGAGATCAAAAGGCAAAAGAGTAAATGGTTTGGTTCAAAGGTTCTATCCTTCCCACCCCTGTGTTATCCTCTCTTCTATCACCTGCTCAGTTGTATGGCAGACAGGACAGTAGCAGAACCAGCGGAAGGAGCTTCAAACCACTCTCCCAGAAAGGCCGCTTCCTGACCCATCTTCTCCCCCAGCTTGGACTCAACCTTTCTGTGACTAACACGGGCTTCTCAGCCTTGGCGTATTGGCATTTTGGGGTGGGTGATTCTTTGCTGTGGGGGCTGGAGGATGTTCAGCAGCATCCCTGGCTTCTACCCTCTAGATGCCAGTAACACCCCCCCCCCCAATTATGACAACCAAAAATGTTTCCGGAAATTGTCAAATGTCCCCTGGGAGGCACAGTCTCCCCCAGTGGGAGCTGCTAGTCTAAGGTGATGGGGACATCTGCAGATCTTTTTGGGTTTGGGGGACTCCCAGTGGAGTTCCAGAGTTTCATGGTGCTTCTTGGGACATCTTTGGCTTCTGGAGAGAGGATGTGTGGACGTCGGCCACACACTGCATCCTTCCCTTGGCTGAAATACAGCCCTCTTACTTCTTCCTCGCTCCTGCTCCATCACAGAGCCTGGCCCGAGCCAGGGCTGAATCTTAGCTTCTTCCACTTAAATCCCATTATAATCATGCTTGTGATTGATAACATTCCACCTTTTCAAAGGGCTTTAAAATCTGTGTCAACCAAGGATGACATTATTGTAGCGCGGGCAAGATGTATTCAAACAATTACACACTCAAATCAAAGTGGGAAGATTTGTCCTTCTATCCCGGTGCCTTTGTGATGTGGCTTTAGCCAACGCCTCGGCTTCCATGGCCCCAGAAACCTTCAGCAGAAGAATAAATGCAAAGAAACAGGTTTTGCCCTTGATACCACTCACCTCTGAAAGCAGCTTGACTGTTTGGGCGTCTTCGGGCTGGGATGGGGGCGGGAGGAGAGCTTGTTGAGCACAGAAGAGAGAGACAGAGATCCTTGTTTTTGATTCAGAACAAAAATTACTGCTGCAACATTAGCTCGAAATATGCAATCAACTGAAATCAGGAAAAGTATTTTGAATACAAAATTTATATTGAAATACTTGAATCTTGATACATGTGCACCCACATACGGATATATATTTGAATCCAGGATACAGAAGATGAGAAATAAAGCTTTTGTCATAAAAATATTGCTGGCAGTATTTGCCCTCAGATGATTCTGCCACATTGGAATACGTTTTTATTCCGTTAACATTTCCATACGAGACAGTCTGGTTTGTTTTTACAACCAATCCTTGATGCTGACAACAAATGAGAAGATGACTCTGATTTACCTTTGTGTTTGGAAGATTTCAAATACATTGTGATGTGAGTGTGGGAAGTGTTTTGGCGACCCGCTTGCTTCTTCACTGGTTTCTGGTCTGTCTTTCCCACTGCAGTGTAGGCCCTGAGAGGGTGGGCCTGTGTATTTTGTTCGGTTTATTTCCCTAGTTCCTGGAATGGTACCTGATGTGTGTTGTTAGGTGCTTTCGAGTTGGCCCCTGATTCACGATGACCCCATGCACAATGGGATTGAACTGAACCATCGTGATCCATAGGGTTTTCATGCACTGATTTTTTAAAAAGTGGATTACCAGGCCTTTCTTCCTAGTCTGTCTTAGTCTAGAAGTTCCCCTGAATATCATAGCAGCATGCAAGTCTCCCCTGACAGATGAGTGGCAGCTGCAGCTGAGATGCATTGGCTGGAAATCAAACCGGGATCTCCTGCACGGAAGGCGAGAATCTGCCACTGAACCATAGCTGCGCCTGCCTGATGTGTAGTAAAACCAAAAACCAAACCTGTTGCCTTTGAGTCGATTCCAGCTCATAGGGGACCCTATAGGGGACAGAGTAGAACTGCCCCATAGGGTTTCCAAGGAGCGACTGGTGGATTCGAACTGCCAACCTTTTAGTTAGCAGCTGTAGCTCTTAACCACTGTGCCACCAGGGCTCCTGGTGTGTAGTAAATACCAAAAAAACCCGTTGCCGTCGGGTTGATTCTGACACATAGTGACCCTCAAAGACAGAATAGAACTTCCCCATAGGGTTTCCAAGGAGCAGCTGGAGGATTTTAACTGTCAACCTTTTGGTTAACAGCTGAGCTCTTAACCACTGTGCCACCAGGGCTCCTGATGCATAATTGGTGCTTAATAAGCCTTTGGTGATGGAAGGGTGGATGGGTGGGTGAGTGGGTGGATAGATGGATGTGACTCTATCCCAAATCCTTACAGAAATCTTAGAGTGATGGGCTCAGTGGTCCAACCGAAATCCCACTTTTTCTACCATCTCTTGACCCCTTCCCCTCACAAACTTTTTTTTTTTTTTAGCTCGAAACAGTCCGTGTTAGTAAAGCATTCTCATTATCTCTTCTTTTCAGTCCAGTTTATAAAATAGAAAAATGTGTCAAAGACTGTGCAGGGGAATCTCTGGAAGCTGAACCACATGGGCGCCTTGTTAAAGTATCTTCAGAACCCTGCAAAGACGCACACACGAGTAACCTGGGTCTGAGGGCACAGAGGCAGGGTAGGAGAAGGTGACCTCTCTGTGTGGGCTGTGGGCAAGGGGTTTGTGAGGCTCGGAAGACTTTCTGTCCAGATGGATGGATGTCCCCCGCCTGGCAAAACTGTAACTTATGTGTAGTTCATGTTCCTTTAGGGGCTTTTGCGCATCCTCTTCGGACCTGCCAGGCTTGACCTCCTTGGGACTGGCCGCTGCTCAGCGCTCCTGAAGAGCCAGGTGGAGGCTCTGGGCTGTGGGGTTCCCACGCTCAGCCATGCTGTGTGCAAACTACTAAGATATTAGGAAACTTATTCCCAGCGATGGGGAAGGCCAAAGTCACCCCACTCTTGGGTTTTAAATTAGTGCACAATGAGCATCAGAACAGTGCCAGTAAACATATAATAACAAAGAGAGTTAAACAACCACTCAACCTGGCAACCTATACCAAGGCTGCGGACTCTGGAACCAGATTTCTTAAATTGGAACCCTGGCTCCACTCCACTGCTCATTACCGATATGACCGTGTGTCAAGGGTCTTAGGCTCGTTGGGCCTCAGTTTTCTCATCTGTAAAATGGGAATGACAACCATGACAATGTAGTAGAATATATAGGTAATTTATATGATGCTCTTAAAGCAATGCCTGGCTCAATATAGGTTCTTAATAAATGGTTTTTTTTTTTTGCTGTTATTATTATTTTCATTTTCCATGTTCAGTCATCTTGGTTCCTTTCCCCCTCTTTGTTGTTGTTGTTAGGTGCCATCTTGTTGATTCCAACTCATAGAGGCCCCACATACAACAGAACGAAACACCGCCCGGTCCTGCGTCATCCTCACAATCGTTGCTATATCTGAGCCTATTATTGCAGCCACTGTGTTGGTCCATCTTGTGGAGGGTCTTCCTCTTTTTTGCTGACCCTCTACTTTACTGAGCATGAAGTCTTTCTCCAGAGACTGGTTACTCCTGATAACATGTCCAAAGTACGTGAGACGAAATCTCGCCATCCTTTCTTGTAAGGAGCATTCTGGCTGTACTTCTTCCAAGACAGAATTCCCCCTCTATACTCAAGACTGATGGACATATGGGCCAGTTTCAGATAATTAGCCTTTTCCCCTCAGGCTCATACCAGAGCTAGGAACCCCAAGATGTTGCCAATCTTGCGGTCTTTCCAGAACCCCTGGAGACCTTGGTTAGCAAGTTCAGAGAACGTCAGAAAGGGTGGTGAGTTTCCTAAGTCAGCTTCCTCATCCCATTTCCTTTGTGGAGGAGCACTGTTGACACACCCCTGGGGGCTTGGGAATTACTTGGTGTTTGGGGAGCACATTCCTTGGATGGAGGCCATGTGGTCGTGGTGGGTGGGAACAGCTCTTCGAAGGGAAGGGGGGGCCTGTGGTTGTCTTCCACCCCTTGTGAGGAGGACTGTTTCACGTCATGGCCCAGTTTGATATTTTTAGCTTCCACTACAATTTAATGTTTTGCTTTTGGTTTATTATGTATGCATGTATCTTGCTGATAAATTACATGCGTAATTGTACATCGTAACCACTGCTAGTCAACCACAACATATAATTAAACTCAACCTCGTAGTCATTGAACTTTTCCATCCCTGACAAGATCATTGACCACTCCAAGGAGGGCTGGGCCTCCACGGATGAGCCATGCCAGTATCTGCATGGCCTTGCTGCTCCTCCCAGCCCACATGCACCCCAGTGCACCGCAATGCGTGCCCGCACACGTGTACAAGAGGACTTCCTTTAGGCAGTGGTGTGCTGGATGGAGGGGTGGGATTATAGGGCCGAGGAGGGGGGCTTCTCCTTTTATTTCTCTATGTCCAGGTGGCATTCATGATTCAGTGGTAGAATTCTTGCCCTCCATGCAGGAGACCCAGCTTTGATTCCCGGCCAATACATTTCATGTGCACCCACCACCTGTCTGTCAGTGGAGGTCTGCGTGTTGCTATGATGCTTAGTCTGGAGTGACCAGACTAAGATGGACCAGGAAGAAAGGCCCGAGTATCTACTCTTGAAAATCAGCCAGTGAAAACCCCATGGATCACAATGGTCCAACCTGCAACTGACCATGGGGATGGTACAGGACCGGACTGTGTTTTGTTCAGCTGTGCATTGGGTCGTTGATCTGATGACAGCAAATAACAACAACATGTCCAGGTGACTGTTGGTCCTAGAATAGGTGCTTGATAAAGACTTGAATGAGTAAAACTTGAAAATTTATTCATTTGCTGCTGAACCCTTTTTCACTTATAACCTCAATATTCCTTCTATTTTCCTTCTTTTGGAATTTTTTTTTTTATTGTGCTTTAAGTGAAAGTTTACAGTTCAAGTTAGTTTCTTATACAAAAATTTTTACACACATTGTTATGTGACCCTAGTTGCTCTCCCTATACTGTGACAGCACACTCCTCCTTTCCACCCTGGATTTCCTGTGTCCATTCAACCAGCTCCTGTCCTTTTCTGCCTTCTCATCTCGCCTCTGGACAGGAGCTGCCCATTTAGACTCATGGAATGCTTATTGAGCTTGCTCTTATGCCTGATGCCAGGGGTTGACAAGCTATGGCTCATGGGCCAGTTCCAGTATACTGCCTGTTTTTGTATGGCCTGGGAGCTGAGAGTGGCTTTTGTATTTTTAAATGGTTGAAAAAAAATCCCAAAGAAGAATAATGTTTTGTGACTCGTGAAAAATATATGAACTTCACACTCCAGTGTCCATCAATAAAGTATTATTGGAGCATAGCCACACCCATTTATTTATGTATTGCCTATGGCTGTTTTCGGGTCCCTGGTGGCACAGTGGTTAAGAGCTATGGCTGCTAACCAAAAGGTCAGCAGTTCAAATCCATCAGCTGCTCCTTGGAAACCCTATGGGGCAGTTCTTCTCTGTCTTACAGGGTTGCTATGAGTTGGAATCGACTTGATGGCAATGGGTTTTTTGGTTTGGTTTTATGGCTGCTTTCATGCTACAAGGGCAGAGTTGAGTAGTTGTTGCAGACGCCATGTGGCCACAAAGCCTAAACTATTTCCTATCTGACTCTTCAGAAAACATTCGCCAACCCTGCCTGTGGTAAGAGCTCTCCATCCTGTGTCTTGTTTAATCCTCTCAGCGATCTGCTCTGCAGGCACAGACATTGAAGGTAAGTAACTTGTACAAGTCACACATCTGGAAAATGGCTAAATCAGGATTCATGTCCCTACTCCTGTGACTCCAAATCTTCATCTCTTCACCACTGCTTCTGCATAATCATTTGAGGGTTACTCTTTACAAGGAACTCTTACTGGGGCTTTTAATCAGCCTGAGGTCAGGTCCTAGTTGGAAAAAAATGGTAATGATGCTAAAATGCGATGTTGTTATTGGGTGTGTTGTGTGCCATCAAGTTGATTATGACTCATAGTGACCCTATAGGACACAGTAGGACTGCCCCATAGGGTTTCTAAGGGGCAGCTGGTGGATTCAAACTGCCGACCTTTAGGTTAGCAGCCTGAGCTCTTAACCAGTGCGCCTCCAGGGCTCCTGTTATTGGGAGGGGTGGCAAATTGAGGAGAGAGTGAAGACGGGAGGAGGTTCTCAGTAAGCTGAGCTTTCATTTATTTCTTGTCTTTAAACTCTAAGAACTGCGCCTTGGGCTGCATGGCAGGATGGATTTTCAGCTCTGCTGAAAGAGGAGATAGTTCTGGGATGCCAGCATGTCTACATGCGTAGCATTTTCTCAGGATTAGAAGAAAAGCTAAACCAATCAATAACTCCCTCTCGCATTAAAAAATAAGTTATTTCCATAACCCAGAGGAAAGAAAACCAGGGTATACAGGGGAACATGTTGATTGATTCTCTTGCCTTCGTTCTTTTAACCACATGTTGTTTTGGATGAATCCTAGAGTAGATCTCTTTGGCCAGTCCCTTTCTCAGAATGTCAGGATCCTCTCTCCCAATTCTTAGAGAATGCCCTATTGGAGGAGCCCTGGTGGCGTAGTGCTTAAGAGCTTGGCTGCTAACCAAAAGGTAGGCAGTTCAAATCCACCAGCTGCTCCTTGGAAACTCTCTGGGGCAGTTCTTCTCTGTCCTGTAGGGTCACTATGAGTCAGAATTGACCGATGGCAATGGGTTTGGTTTTGGTTTTTTGGCCCTGTTGGATGCAAATGGTTAGTTGACCCATTGTTGTTAATGAGGGACCAGGCAGTTTTCTCCCTCTGCCTCCTTGCCTCTCCACCCTCTCCATCCACCAGGGTCTTTAACTGATGTGTAGAGTTGGCACCAGGAACCTGCTGCTATTTCTTGATACAGAGGACAAAGCATGGGTAGTTATTTGTTCTTTCTTCAATAGAGAGAAAAGTCTTAGTTTATTTTTCGTATTTGTGTGCATTATGGAAATAATCTATCAATCCAAGTGTTTAGGGGCACTGGGAAGCTCCAGGGAATAGTTGGTCTTGAGTCCATCTCAAGCAAAGAGATTGTGGCTCTGCTTTTATGTTTGGGAATGCATGACATTTCCCATAATAACTACTGTATTTCAACAATAGGCTTCAAGCGCTTGCAGTGCGAAGCACAACAGTGTTTTTCATGAACTGTTGGCTGAGGTTTGAGTCCAGCAGAGCTGGACTCTTACCCTTACAGTTTTCTGGCTCAGTTCATTTTGCACAAAGGAAAGTATGGTAATCTGAGTTGTAGGATGATAATGTGATCGGCATGTTAGCACATTGCAAGAAAGACAGCAATGACTTTGGAGTTTAAGCTTCACCCTTGAAAATTTTGCAGTGCTGCTTCAAGCAAGAGGCCGGAACCCAGTAGGTGCTTGGTAAATATCTGAGGAAGGAATTAGTTTGGTAGTTGCTTGTGCTTGAGAATAAGTGGGAGAGATTTGTGATAACATAAGCCCAGGCATTTTGGAAATGAGGCTACCTGTGACTTTCTTTTCTGTTTAAGTTTGGCCCTGGTCTGTACCTGCCCAGCAGGTGGAGGTAACCTGGTCCACAGACTTGTCTGCCTTTGGGTTTCTTGACTTTTCTGTCCCTGGCTGCCCTCCTGTCCCGGTCACTCTGCCAACTAGCAACTAAGCTTTTATCGAGGGTCCTGGTACTCAGCCCTGGTGGGGGGATGTGGCCCCTGATATTGAGGACTTACTGCCCAGCGGGGAGGGAACTTCAGCTGGAGAAGTGGAGGCTTTGTGTGTGTGTGTGTGTGTGTGTGTGTGTGCGTATTTGTTGGAGTGGTGGTAGAGAAGGGACGTGTTGAAGTTTTCCTACCCCAAAGACATTTTTATTTTTTTCCTGAAATACTGAAAGAAGATAGGAAAGTTTTCCTTTCCTTAGTGTTCCTTGAGTTCATGTGTGTGGATTGTTTTATGTCTAAAAACAGTTAACAGCACACAATGACGCTCTTGTGAGTGGGCTGAGCTCAACAGTATAATCTCTGTTCCTTAACAAAATATAACTTGAAACTATATTGACACTGAAAACCTAAGTATGGAGTGTGCTGGAATCGTTCACCAATTCCCATTCCTCCTCTCCAGGACTCAGTGTGTGTGTGTGATGTGTGTATGTGTTTAAACATGACTTCAATGTTTCTAGAAATGTGACATATCAAGTATTGTTAGGGCCCAAGTTAATAAGATAACAAATGGCAAATGCCCCTGTCGATGGCTGTGACTTCCCAGTTTATTTTCTGGAAAGAGTTTTGCAGCTTTGCAGAATACCCAGTGAGAATCCCTGCCAGCCATCCTTGGACACCACTCAGCTCCTGCTTCTTCTGGTGGGGAAGCCTTCATTCCTCTTATCCTCCCAAGGCCTCAGGGACAAAAGGCTGAGAGAAGTTTCCGAGGGAAGGTGAAGGCAAGCGTGCCTGGGTGGAGGCTTGTGGGTAGGATGACGGGCTGGCCCGGGAAGAGGAGGCCTAGGACTGACCCCAGACCTGCTGCAGTTGGACTGGGTGACCTTGGGGAAGTCAGAGGTCAATGCAGCCTCAGGTTCCCACCTCAAGGGTGAGTGAGTGGTTTGGACCACACGGTATCTAAAGATCCTTCTAGGTTGTAAACGGAATGGCCCATTCGGGGTCTCAGTAAGGCATACAGAGCCCCTGGAGGATCTGGGCAACATGCAGATTCTGATTCAGGAGGTCTGGGGAGAGACATTCTGCATATCTCACAGGCTCCCGGGTGATGCTGATGCTGCTGGCCCTCAGATCACACTTTGAGTAGCAAGGGACTCGATTCTCAACTGTGGCTGCTGGTTAGGATTACCTGGGGAGCTTTGAAAGCCCGTCAATGTCTGGGCTTCAGGAGGCTTGTGTGTTGCTATGATGCTGAACAGGTTTTAGAGCAGCTTCCAGACTAATACAGACTAGGGGGAAAGGCTTGGTGATCTCATTCTGAAAACCATCCAATGAAAACCCTGCACTTCACCATGGTCCCATCCACAACCCGTCGTGGGGATGGCGCAGGACTGGGCAGTGTTTTGTTCCATTGTGCATGGGGCTGCCGTAAGTTGAGGACCAGCTCGGCTGCAGCTCACAACAACATTTGGGCCTTATCCCAGATCAGTCAGATCAGAGTCTCCTTGGGTGGGTTGTTCATGAGCAGCCAAGGATACGAACCACTGGTGTAGCGTAGTGGACCTCAAACTTGATCTGGCCTCAGAATTGCCTGGTTCAGAAGCTCTAGGGTGGGGACCCAGAATTTGAATTTTAACAAGTTCACAGGCGTACTGGGTTGAATAGCCTCCCCGTTGCTGTTGAGTCGGTTCTGACTCCTAGCGACCCTATAGGACAGAGTAGAACTGCCCCATAAAGTTTCCAGGGAGTGGCTGGTGGACTCGAACTGTTGACCTTTTGCTCAGCAGTCATAGCTCTTAACCACTGTGCCATCAGGGCTCCATATGTTCCCCCAGAATTCATGTCTCTCCATAATGTGTGAATGTGGCCATATGTGGAAACAGTCTTTGCAGATGGGATCAAGTTAAGATGAGGTATGACCTGGATTGGGGTGAGCTCTAAGTCTAACATGACTGGTGTCCTTGTAAGAAGAGGGGGGTTGGGACACAGCGACACACCAGGATGGCACCACATGATGACGGAGGCAGAGATCAGAGTGCTGTGGCTGCTAGCTGAGACTTGCCAAGGATTGCCGGCAACTACCAGCCGAGACTTGCCAAGGATTGCCAGCAACCACCAGGAGTGGGAAGAAGCAAGGGAGGATCCTGCCCTAAGGCTTCGGAGGGAGCATGGTCGCCAGTACCTCGACTTCAGACCTCTGCCTTCCAGAACCATGAGAGAATATATATCTGCTGTTTTAAGCTCCCTTACTTTGTGGTGCTTTGTTACGACAGTCTTAGGAAACTGATAGCAAAACCAAACTAAACCCGTGGCCATTGAGTTGATTTCGACTCATGGCGACCCTATAGGACAGAGTAGAACTGGCCTATAGGGTTTCCAAGGAGCGGCTGGTGGATTTGAACTGCCAACCTTTTGGTTAGCAGCGGAGCTGTTAACCACTGTGCCACCAGGGCCCCAGGAAACAGGTAACATCGGGCAATGCCGGCAGTGCTGGTCCAGGGCGCACGCTGAACCACTGGTCTAACGTAATCATGCAAGTTTATAATCACTGGGCAGGAACCTCAGGGAGCAGGGAGCTGGGGCTCAGGCCGCACCCCAGCTTCCATCCAAGGTTACAATGACCTTTCATTTTGAGCAAGATTTGTGGGTAAGGAAAAAATGTTTTAAAACCTCTGAACTAAAGGCAAGACTTTTAATCATGAGGATGGTGAAGATTCGTTTTCTAGTTGAGAGAAAAACGGGGCAAGATACCTGGCCATCCTCATTGCCAGATGTGGCATCTTTGCCCCTAGCCCACCTTGTCTTGCAGTCAGTGTTCCACCTGCTGGACTCTGGCCTCTCTGTTGCACCACAGATGGTCACAAGTGTCGGGAGGCTCCTGGGCCTGGCCTGGCAGCTCAGCTGGTGGTGAGGTCAGACGTGGGTGGGGGCTAGCGCCGATTGATGGTTGGCCAGGAGCCAGGCACTGTCCCATGTTAGATGCATGATCTCATTGACCTCTTGTAACGACCTCGTGAAATGAGAACTGTTATCCCATTTTAGAGATGAGTATTGATGCTGCCTCCCAGATTAGGAAAAATCAAATGAAAGCAAAAATTGTTTGGGCAAGAGAGAAGTGAGTCCGTTTTGGGTAAGGGTAATGGAGTGTGATCACAAAGACCGTCCTTGAGTTGAGGTGTTTTGGGAAGAGAACAGTGCAGGGCCCTATTGGCATCTCAGGTCCAGGTGCTCCACTGCCCGGTCAAGGGACCTGGGCCAGGAGACAGAGCCCAGAGCCCCCAGCCCCTCGGGAGAGGTCACCGTGGCTCTCCCTTCTCTGCCCAAGGCCTCCTGGGGAGACTGGCCAGTGAGCTCTGTCTTGGGCAAGAGAGGGGTCTTTGTTTGGCCCTTGATTGGGCAGAGGAGTCTGGGAGGAGGCTGTGGGAACTGGCCTGGGAGAGGTCCAGGTCCTGCGTCTGTGGCTGCTGCCCCTGACCTCAGAGAGCTGCTCGGCCAGCCTTCAGCTTGCTCTCTGCCCCAACCTCCTGGGGAATCAGGGATGATGCCAACACAGCAGGCTCTTGCTGAGATACCATGTCGGAGATGATTCTTCTACCTGTTCACCCAGCGGGCTTGTGTTAGAGGTTGGGACCTTCCTGGTTAGGGGGAAGGGAGGCACAGATAGGTGGTTGGAGGGGGCAGGGAGAAGGGCAGGTGTCCTTTGGCCCTCATCTGAGCTACCTGCTGTCCTTCTTGCGCTTGCACTGGCTTCCCCTGTTGTGACTGAGGCCTGAGAGTTTCTAGCTGTGGAGGGGAAAGCTCAAGAACAGAGCTCACTGAAAGGCCCAGGAAGACCCGTCCAGGGGCCAGCACCCTGTGCTTCCCACTGACTCAGCCAGGAGACCCTCCCTGAGAGTTTTCCCAAAGCCTCCTGGAGTTTGATACTTAGTCCCAAACCAAACCCATGCATCATCTCACCTTCAGTTGGTCTGCATTCCGTCTTCAACTTATAACTAGATGGATTTAATGAAAGGCTGATTTGGAAACTCTACTGTGACATTATGAGACACTTTATTAGCGAAGTATTTCTAGATGTGATTACATAATCTCTTCGTGTGCCCGGCAATGATGTGTGTGGGGAAAGTTTACATCCAGTTCTGCTTAAAGTGCCTTTCTTAACAGAACACATCTGACCCCAAACCACTTCTTGCTTGAACCCTCGAGGGTTTTATTACTGAACTTTAAAAAGATTGTTCAAGTCACATGGCCGCCATGTTCTTGAATGGAATTGCATCTTGTAAGAGAGGAGATACACCTTTCCCAGCAGGGGTTCACACACTGTCTGCCGTCTATGCTGTAGGGTGGCACAAGGATACAGGGGACTTTCTCTCTTTAAGGAGCCCTGGTGGCACTGTGCTTAAAGCGATCAATTGCTAATCAAAAGGTTGGCGGTTCAAATCCACCAGCTGCTCCTTAGAAACCCTATGGGGCAGTTCTACTCTTCCCATAGGGTCGCTATGAGTTGGGAGGAATTCAACAGCCATGGGTTTGTTTTTTTTTCTCTTTGAAGGATTAGAAATGCAGATTTTCTCTTAGACTGTATAGCAAGGATGACAGTTAAAGAAAAGGAGTGGCAGGTGCTGGATACAATTCTCCCCAGGTAGCCCTTTCTTGAGGCTAACTGAACAACCCGCCCAAGTCTGCCGCTTTGTGGTTAGCTCTACAGTAGGGCATTGGGGAGCTCAGACCAACTGAACAACCCGCCCAAGTCTGCCGCTTTGTGGTTAGCTCTACCGTAGGGCATTGGGGAGCTCAGACTAACTGAACAACCCGCCCAAGTCTGCCGCTTTGTGGTTAGCCCTACAGTAGAACTTTGGGGAGCTCAGGCACCAATCCACAGCATCCTCTTGACCTTGCAAAGACACCCTTCATGAGTTGAGTTTTCCCCACAGACCTCCTGCCCTTTAAGGAGTCCACCAGGTCCTCCCAGCACTCCTTCCCTCTAGAATAAAGGGTTAATTCTGGAAGCCCATGACAAAGCGATGACTTCACCGCATACTCTAGTCAAGCCTTGCTCCCTGGTTGTGTCTGGACCAGAGGAGGTGTACCCAGGGTGTTCCCCATGGGTCTCCCCAAATCGGTAGCTGCTTGGAGGGACGGTGCTCTTTCTTCAGTTTGTCATACCGTGGAGTTGGAGCTTCATTTCTAGTCCAGGGTTTCTCAAAGGGAGGTCTTAGGAGTTTCCGGTTGGGCTCTGTCTGCCCCTTCCCCTCCTTCGTCTCTCTCACACAGATAGTCCTGATGAGGTCTTGAATGAGGGTGACCTGATGCTTTCAGCCCTGGGAGGGGAGCCTTGCGGCAGCCCACAGTTGTTTACAGATCTTTGTCAAACTACCAAAGCACAGTTTGCTGATGCCTTCATCCTGTCTGAGGAGTCCTGGGAGCACAGTGGTTAAGCACTCGGCTGCTAACCAAAAGGTTGGCGGTTCGAACCCACCAACTGCTCCATGGGAGAAGGATGTGGCAATCTGCTTCTGTGAAGGTTACAGCTTGGAAACCCTATGGGGCAGTTCTACTGTGCCCTATACAGTCACTATGAGTTGGAATCGACTCAATGGCAGTAGGTTTGGTTTCAGTTTTCATCCTGTCTCATTTCAAAGAAATTTTTTGGAAATGTGGGAGATACAGTAGCAGGACCAGCAGGACCTTTTTTGAGTGCAGATTCCCAGGCCCCAGAGGAGAGGCGTTGGTCTGGGAAGGAGCCAGAGAATCTTCATTTCTCACCACCTCTTGTAGGAATGCAGGTGGCCCTGGGGTGATAGTAACACAGCACCTAAGTTTTAGTGGGTGGGCAGTGCCCCAGCCTGACCTCAGAGGCTGCATGTCGAAACTGACTTCTCTGAAAGCTGAGGGACCTTGAGGAAAACATTTTGAATTCCCAGTTCTCGATTTTCTCATGGAACTACACCTACAAGAATTCCTAAGAGTCCCTCCAGTTCTGAAGTTCTAGCACATTAAAAACAATCTGCATTTTAGACCTGGCAAGTTACATTTTCCCCTGAAGGGGGCCTGGGAAAGAAAGAGAATCACAGCGGGCGAGTGTGGGCTTGGCGGTGTGAGGCCAGTGGCATGAAGGTAGCCTCCGTGACAGAACCATTTGTATTTATTGAAATCACTTATTTTAAACCCTCTGGATGCTCCCTTGACAAAAAACAAAACAAAACAGAACTATAATCCTCTGTAAATCATGGCTACCTTGAAATTCATGAATTCTATCACTTTTGTGATTGGCAACATTAAATGGCAGCAGCTCATTTAAATAAGCAACATCTGGACACTATTATTTTTAGGGATTTTTCATCTGTTGATTTAGAAATCTGGGGCCTTTATGAATCTTGCATGAATATTCTTTTATATTCACATCTACCATCAAGACACAAAGAAATAGCCAAAAAATATCGTCCAGTGGTTCTTTGATGCGATGCGTGTTTTTTTTTTTTAAACAACACATCCATTGTGAATGAAAGAAGATATAAAATAGGCTGAGGGAAGGTACAGGGAGGAGCTTGATCTTCCGAGAGCCAGAATAGCCTGACAATTCAAAGCCCCGGAAGGAAGACGGTTGTGATTTTATATATACTAAGCAGTGTTTTAAAGTAACAGTGTAATTTTGGACTGATGATATTGGAAGATGGTATTCACTATTTCTCAGAATAATCCAATTTAGAAACAATGTATTCTGGGCAGGTTTGGTAAAAATAGAAGATCTGTCATCCCATGGTGCAAGATAATGCATTAATTTTTATGAGTGAGTTATGAAGATGTACAACTCAGTTAAGAGTTAGGATAAACATAATATTCCTTAATTAATCCATTACGCCACGGTACACATGTGCCATTTTTATTACCTTAAAAATGAAAAATGTCAAAAAAAGGAAATTGCAGCTTTTTTATATCAAAAAAGCCTTTTTTTGAAAAATCATAAAACGTCTAATCTAATTCACCGTTTAACACTAATGAGCTTAACAACCATCTCAATGCACAGTGTAGGATAAAAGGTCATCAGATTCTGGCAGTCCAATTCCAGGACTTTTTTCAGCACCAAATATAGGAAATGACATTGGTGAGTAGAAATGTTATTCATCGCTGGTTGTTATTAATGCAGCAGAGTTTTAGAAATTCATATTATACCCGGTGCCTGGCATTTCCTAAATCTGATGGTTGCAGATGCCAAGAATATTTGTGGAGTTTGGGCACTTTTTTCCCCCAGAACCTGGTTAACTTGTTACCCATCCCCGTTCCTGGTGATTGAATAGGGATCACGCGCACACACACACACAGGGCTTTCTGTTTGATACCACATTTAATTTCCTCAAATCTCTCCGAATCCCTTACACTTATTTTCTGGTCTCTCTCTGCCCTTCAAGCAGCGGTTGTCTCTGTGTGTGCTGGCGTCGTCTGCACTTTATTTCTTTTGTCTCGTCCTGGAACAGGCTGTTTGGAGGCACGTTCCGGGCACCTTTGGCAGCAGCGTACACACGGTGGCTGCGATCGGCTTGTTATGGAGAAGAATTGCCTGGTGGGTTGAGGAAATGGCCGACAGTGGACTAGAATCATGAAGCTTAAAGTAATATTGCCGACTGGAGGTCATTTCTCCCAACTGAGGGGCAATAGTTTGCCATCATAAACTGCACATTGCAGTCAGTATATGTTTTATTAATCCATTTAAGGAACTCGGGAGTCATTTCATTTAAACTTCCTGCTTGATGTAGCTTAGGGCAGAGCTAGGAGCAGCTCACAAAGAGGCCTGGAGTAATTTGCAGAAGAAATACCCTGAGTGCAGGCAGGAGGCACCACAAGCCGAAGTGCCAGGCCAGGGCTGTTCTCTGGGGGTGCTTACCAGAACTTCCAGAGCTCCCCAACTCTTGAGGGCTTGAGCGAAGATGTGTGTGTGTGTATGTGTGTGTGTGTGTGTTGGAAACTGTAGTTTCCTAGCCCCAGCTCTGTTGATAACTATCTCCAGGACCTTGGTCAAGTCTCTCAGGCACTCTGGGGCTGTTTTCTCTGCTGTTGGATTCAGTGTGAGCGGCAGGGTCCCTTCCAGCTTAGGGACTGTACGAAATGCTGGATGCTCAGGGGATCTTCTGGAACAGCAGTTGGGCGCTCCCCATTGGGACCCCCAGTCGCCATGTTGGAAAGTCTTCCTTTGCTCCTGCCCTGACTGAGAAGTCCTTCTGGCTCTGGACATTTTGAGAGGCTCTGGGGACTGGTGTTACCCTGGTCCAGTGGCCATGCATGGGTTCTGAGCAAAGAGCAGGGAAACCAGCCCCAGCAGCCGGATCTCACAGTGAGCAAAATTAGCCCCATCTGAGGATGCTTTTTGTGTCTGAGGAGGCTGTGGCAAGCGCACTGTTGGTGGAGTCAGGGCACCTGGGTGCTTGGAGCTCTCTGGCTGTGACCCGCTGAGCACTCACCGCCCCTCTGCAGCTCAGTTAACCTGTCTGCAAAATGCGGGTGGTGGTGAGGGCGATGCCACTGCAGCCACCCCCTGCTACCTGCGAAGGCCCCATGGCTGGGCCTTGTCAGCTGTAAGGTGCTGTAGAAAAGATGCTTTCACCATTACTGATAACTTTGTGGTTATAACTGAGCTCAAAAGTCTCCCTGAATTGCATGCTCTTGATCCAGTATTCTCATTTTGTGCTTGCAAATAAAGGAACTACGAAGCGAGAGACATGTTATCAGGAAAAGTAATGACCAGCCCAGAATCAGGCATTGTGGCTTTTTCAGCCCTAACTGGTGGTCTTTAGTAGGTGGCCTTAATTCTACAAAGTTATATAACCAAATCTTTTGTCTAATTGGTAACTATATTTAGGAGGTAGAGAAATATGTGAGCTATTCATTTCGATTAAATTTTTTATTATGCACTCTGCATTTGGATTGACAACTATTAATATTAAAGAGTTTGGCCAAATTGAAATTTGTATTGCTGGAGAGACTTAAATATAATGTATGATGCTGAAAAAAAAAAAAAAAAAAAAAAGCCTGGGGGAGAATATGGGAACCACCAGGCTGGGTGCAGACAGGTCCCTGCCAGGTGCTTCCGCGGGCTGGGGACGCTCTGCCCCGCCCCTGCAGAGCCAAGTGCGTGAGCAGCTCAGCCAAGTCTCCGTCAGGATATCAGGGGTTGAGATCCTTTCATGGAGGTGACGCTAGATGAGGATTTCAGGCATGTTTTAGCACATTAGACAAACAATTTTTTATAATAACTGTTTGCATACAATATTTTCTCCGGCACTAACAAGAAGGTTTGGGGGGAAGGCAGAGAGAGGCATTCTAAAATAGGACACATGCATCACCGGTGTAGTGATGAAAAATAGGGGACCAGTTTTCGCAGCAGCCTAAGGCAGATTGTCTGGGATTTTGGCAATTCCTCTGGAGCCTGAAGGCTCTATTCTCCTGTCGGAGGGAAGACTCCAGCCCGTGGCCCCTCAGAGGAAGCTCTGGGACCCGTGGCAGTTCTGGTTCCAACTCGGAGCCCTGAGACGTGGGCTTATGCTCTTGTGTCTTTGAGGCCCAGTCCTTCTCACGATGCCTAGCTTTATGCAGAGTACAGGGGTTGGTGGGCCAGAGAGGGTTCAGCGCCAGGAAAGACAAGGAAGGTGAAAGCTCCTGGGGCAGGTGAGGACCAGCTAACAGGGTGGCTTGTGGGCTGAACTGGCTCGCTGAGGGTCTTTAAGGTAGTTTTCGTTTGAATGCCTTTCAGCTGGGTCCTCCTCACTCCCCAGTGTTAGGCAGGCCCTCTCACCCATTTGCATCTCCTGCTTCGCTCTGTAGCATTAAGTTTGCAACCTGAGTTTATATGCAGCGGCGACCACGTCGTGAAAGACTTGAGCAGCAGCTGGGCTGACGGCGAGGCATGGAGGGCTGCTAAGATAAGGGTGGGGAAGTGAATTTTTGGGGAGGGTCAAGACTGAGTCAGGGAGACCAGCTGGGGGCTGCTGTGTGGAAGCACGGAAGGGGAATGGTACACGTTTGTGTCAAGGAGAAAACACTCACGGAGGGTGCTGTCCCCGGAGAGCAGCCTGCAGGGTGACACTGACCCAAATCCTTGACACCAGAGCTCACAGGGCAAAGCAGTGCTCAGGGGCCTAGCCAGGCTGCCTCACCTGCCAGCCCCAGCTGTCTCCGGGAAGAGCTGCCTCTGGCTCAGAGCCAACCTTCTCCTCTGGGATCACTTTTCCTTTACTCACTGTCCCTCAGTTTACCCATCTGTAAGATGAGGGTTAACCCACTGCGCAGCATACCACACTCCTCATCCCTTGCCTATGTCGGGCCTCACTCACCAATTACGGCTCTCTTGTCCTCCCTGGTGGCACAGTGGTTAAGAGTTTGGCTGCTAACCAAAAGGTCAGCAGTTCAAAATTCACCATCCGCTCCTTGGAAGCCCTATGGGGCAGTTCTGCTCTGCCCTATAGGGTCGCTATGAGTCGGAATTGACTCAACAGCAACGGGTTTGGTTTTTTTTGGTTCTCTGCATACTACCCCAGACTCACCCTTCTTTGCTGTCCAGCAGCCAGATGCCATTTTGAAGGATTGGCACTTGAAATGGCGTTTATCTGGTATCCCCAAACTAGATGACCTCAGAGTGTCCTGCAACTCTATAGAACCAGTTGGCATGGAGTCGATTCCGACTCATGGTGACCCCATAGGGTTTTCAAGGCTGTGGCCTTTCAGAAGCAGGTGTCTCTGGGTGGGTTCCAACTTCCAGCCTGTTGGATGGTAGTTGAGTGTTTAACCCTTTGCACCACCCCAGATGTCATGCCGAGTCCACCACCACCAGCTTCTAATCCTGTCAGCTGGTCCTCACACCTTCCAGGCACCCTCTCGTCTTTTCTCCTGCTGAGCCCTGTCCGGAATGCCAACCCGGCCCCCACTGCTCCAGGCAAGCTCCCGCAGTGTCCCCTGTGTGGCCAGCCTTCGCCTTCTGCAGACTGCTGTCCCAAGGTCAGGGTGCAGCTCCCGCCTGCCCGCCTACCCAGTGCTGCCCGGGGTGGGATCGGTGCTGCAAGAACTCTCAACACCCTCTGATTGGACGCAGCTCACGGATCTGCCTGGCAAAGGAGGAAAGGGCTATAAATCCACACTGTGTGCTATACTGACTTAGTTCATACCTTTCCCCTCTCTGGACTGTAAACTTCCTGGTGGCAGGGGCATTTTAATTTTTTTAAAATTAAATATATAAATATTCTGCCATTTATACGTAATTTCGCCCCACATTTGGAGCAAGAATACCAATGTAGGAAAGCCCCCATTAACAGATATTTTCAAGGAATTGATGGTTCTGATTCAATGGATTTTATGGGTACCTGAGGTTTTTACCCGCAAACACTTTTTGGTTCCAAACATTTTGGTTCTGTGCCGTTTTAAAACACCCAGGAGCTCTGGGTTGAGAGCCTGGCTGGTGTCCTGGTTCCCCTGGAATGGAGGCCCTCAAGCCTGCTCCGTCTCCTGGAGGGCGGGACCTCATCTCAGCCATCCCTGGACCTCCTGCACCGATTGGCTCAGCGGCCGGGGCGCTTGTGCGGTGGTGGCAGCTGGTTTGATTTGGTTTTTGGTGGGCTGCAGCCTCACCCTCAGTTCTATAGGTCACTCAGAGGTCATCCAGTCTGAGGATGGCAGAGCGATGTTGTGTCAATCCCTTGGAATGACAGCTGGCTGCTGGAAAGCCGAGAAGGATGAGTCTGGGGACAAGAGAGCAGTTATTGGCATAGGCAAGGGATGAGGAAGGGATCCAGGGTTAGAGGTGGGGGCAGGTGCCAGGCTGATGGGCGCTCACCCTACACGGCCTCCTAAAGGTGTTTAGTTTTCCATAAGTTTCTGTGATCAGCTAGGTTGATAGTTTCTCTGGAAAGCAGACAACCTAGAGGTTGTCTGCTGAAAGAAAGTCTAGTTACCTGCTTGTTTTCGGAATGCTTTTCCTGGCCAGGTCTATCTAGCACATGTGGCTTGTGCCCTCTGCTCACACAGCTACTTGCTCTTACCAGCTGGGGCTTCCTAATGCCAGCATCTGCCACTCTGCCTGGCCTTTTTCTGGCCAAAGGAGTGTGCTTGGCCTGCTAGGCTGCAAGGACCAGGAAATTAATGTCTTGATCGGTGCTGGAATGGATCTGGAGGTGGACACCTTTGCTTCCTCTCCCCTGGGCTGGGACAGCTGAGGTGTGTCCCATTCAGGGTCTCAGAGTGACCCAATGCCCTCAGTGTCACCTCTCCTTGACCTCCTCTGCACAGGCTTCCACCCTTGCCCCACTGCCCCATGAGCCCAGGGACACCTTGTGGGGTCACCACCCACACCAACCACCTGCCACTTGCACCTTTGTCTCAGGGCCTCTTTGGCGGTGAGGGAAAAAGCCTGGGACCCTGGGCTGTCCTGCAGACCCGCACCGGAACTTTTCAAAGCTGCTGGTTCATTTCTGCTGTTTTCGTCAAGCCTTCCAGGAGCCCCTGAAGTGCGGGAGCCAAAACCATTGCCCATTCTCCAGGTGGGAAAGCTGAGGCCCAGAGAATTTGGCAGAGCTGGAACCAACCACATTTGTAGCCCTGCTCCTGCCTTCTTCACTTTGTCCCCTCAACAAGGAGGAGCTGGCTGAGGGGCGGTCCTGTGGGGCCTCTCCCTGCCTGGGCAGCTCCTGGCTCTCCCCAGTGGGGAGGTGGGAGTGGACAGTTGCCCTGAGCTGACTCTCACCCAGAGCGGCCGGCTCTGGAGGCAGCGGGGCTGACAGGTGAGGCGACCCGGTGAGGTCCCCGAGCAGGGCTTTGCTCCTGCTGGCTCTGGAATGAAAGCAGCCGTGTGGCGGGGGACTGCCGTGTCAGAGATGAAAGTCCAGGTGCATAGGCCTGTCCATGCGAGCAACCAGCCTCGCTGGCTGTTAGCCACCGGCCTGGCACCTGCCCTCACAATTTGGGGCAAACGGTGGATAATAGATTGGCCCACATTCTCATAATGGACTGAGAGGACTTGCAGGTGCAAAGGCCTGGGTGTATCTACTTGACTGTTCACTGAGATCCTTCCATCCGAGGAGGGTGCACATCCTGAGGGAGACACCGGCCGTCCCTCCACCTCTGGGCTGGGGAGACTGCTGAGGGCAGACAGATAACTCTGTCCACACATGTGTGTTCATCCGAGCTCTGGAGAATTTCAAATAAGAGCCCAAGAAAGTAGCCCAGACAGGAGTGAAAGGGCCTGAGGCCTGGAAGGCAGGAGGCCGGGGTCTCGGCCTCTCGTGAGTTCCAAGGCCTTGAGGCTGCTGCACTTTCTTCTCGCGGGACCTCAGTTTTCCAAAATGGGATTGAGCGAGGTGAGTGGAAATCTGTACTGGGGGCTAAGCCTCTGATTCCTGGTGCTTGTGTAAACTGTGTGTGTGTGTGTGTGTGAGAGAGAGAGAGAGACAGACAGAGACAGAGACAGGAGAGAGGGAGCATGAGCCTGCAGAAGCCTCAGCTTCCTTCCCATCCCCGTTTCCCCCCGCCGGCGTGACTTCTGTGTGCTGGGTGGACGGCGGGGGTCCCCACTGCAGCCCAGGTAGCTGAAGAAGCCCAGGGGTGCCTTGAGCTGGGAGTGCACCAGCCGGGAGTGGGTTCTGCAGGGGAGACGGTGCAGGAGTGAGGAGGAGGGAAGGAGGGTGAGCCTCCTCACTTGGGCCCTCGGGAACCCATTCTTGACTGCCTGCGTTTGCTTATTTGTACAGAGCAAGGGGGGAAGACGCTCACTTCACTGTGTGGGGCAGAGGTGGGGAGGCCACTGTTAATTTAGTAAATAAAGTGCTTTGAAGATGGAGGCGTGATTTAAGCAGTGAGCATCTGAGCTTTAATGTTCTTAGGGAGAATTAGCACTGGATGCTCAGCCAGCCCTAGTTTTAAGCCCCGAGGATACACCCTGCTGCCTCAGCTCCCTCCGTCCCAGGGAAGCTTGGCTTGGGGTTTTTCTCTGCTTTTCTCCAGCTCCCAAACTAGAGGCAGACAGGGGTGCTAGGACCTCTTTGCTGGGTGGGGCGCAGATGTTTTGGTCTGTCCTGTACTCTCCTGGCTGGGCTGGGTCCATTGGATGACTGTGGGCTTGGGCCTGGGGGCTGGGGATTGGAACCCACCTCCAGCTGGTCACCTGGACGACTCTTCCAGGCAGCAGCTGGGTCAGTGACCGAGGTGAGGACCTGGCCCTTCGGTGGCACCGGCAGGGCTTTGGGCAGGAGGGGCTGGTGTGAGCAGTCCTGCTCCTCCGTGTCCCCCACAGCATCACGCCTGGGCCAGGCATGGAGTGGGCCCTCACAAAATATTTATTGATTTGATTTGACATTTGGGTCACATCAGTTATTTTCCCCTTAAAATTTCAATATCAGCTTCATTTATTATACTGACGACAATTGACAAATGTTCGCATTATTCACCCATACATACATTTACTCATGAAATCTGTTTGTTGAGTAATTGTTTTGCCTTATTGGCAATTTTAATTCTACGCTCCTTTCTTTCAAAAGGTCAGTGGCTTGTGAGCTGACCAGGCCAGCCGCGTACGCCCCCTGGAGAGGGAATGTTCTGTAAGGAGGTGCACGTTTACATGGGCCAGGCTTCAGCTTCGGGTTTCTTCCTCTCTCGTCTCAGGTGGAAACTGCAGAATTCCCAGGACTCTGTAGGGTCCTTGCCTTGTCTTTCTGCCATCGCACTTGCTGGCTCACTATCTGAGCCACCTCACCCCGCAGTGAGAGTATTCTCTTTCTTCTGCTTGTTCATTTCAAGTTGAGATCTAAAGGCCTATGAATATCAAAATGGCCAGGCATGTCTTCCGTTTGTAAGAATCTTACCTCTAACATTTTGATAGAACGAATGGGAACTGGCAACAGTCCCAGTGTGGGGCCTACAGGTTTGAAATGCTGATGGGCTTTTTTTTTGGCCTTTGCTTAAAGTACATGGGATCCAAAGTGAAGTTTTAACCTGTGATTTTGATTTTGAAAATGGAAACATTGGCTATGAGTTTGTTTTAGGAAGAACGTGGAAATGTTCTGGAAAATCTAGTTCCGGTAAAGTTACTTCTGAGCTGAATTGTTCTAAGTGCAGAGATCTATAGTATAGCGTGATATTTTATGATAACATTCTCTATGCAGCTGTGTTTGCTGCAAAAACTCACATTTCTGTATGGAACACTGAATGAAATATGAATGTGCTTTTTACAATTTAGTACTTTTAATAAAGGATTTGTGAGCACAAAGCTTAAGTACAAGAACCACAAAACATATAGATAAAAATATAGCCATAATCACACATCAAAACCCAGAAAATTCATTACATAGAGAACATCAGTAATTGAGAGAAGTTGAGAGAACCGACAGTAAAATAATATATATGCCCAGAATTCTGAAGGCATGAATCCTTTTAGCTGGGATCAAGGCTTCTGAGTTCTCTAGGGCGGGTGTTTTATTACAGTGGATGCTTTACTTGGAAGGATGTAATTTATTATCATTGAATTTGCATGGCAACATGAATTTGGATTTGGATTTCTGGGAGAAGTTTACAATTAGTCCTCTCATTTGTATTTATAGCTTTGAAAAACAGTTGATGTTAAAACAACGTACATACCTTTCCTCTTTTGATTGATCTTGAAATATTGCTTCTCTCTGAAAAAAAACAAAAACTGGCCTCTGGTAAGTGAAGCGTGACCACTGCGTTCGGGGGGCACCGTGATTAGGTGGGCACCATTCCCAGGGCTGGGAGACATGCAAAGAAAGACACAGCCATTCTGCACCCTCAGGTACATTGGCTTTACGTGAGGGATATTTCTAATTTTTCTCTTTTTGCATTGTTTCTGCAATGGAAACTTCTGGGGTTTCGGAACAGACACTTAAAGGAGATCTAGCAAAGATTAGGGAGGAAGGCTGGCTTTTCCTCTCTCTCTTTTCGCTCTGCCACATTCAACCCAGAGCCACCCTAACTCACTCAACCCAGTTCCCCTTCTCCATACGAATTCTTTGTTGCCTTGTAACATTTAGGAATTATCACTAGGCTGTGATCTCGACAATTTTTCTTTTTCTATTTAAATACAGTAAGAACTTGATTATGTGTTTCAGTATTTCTCAGTCTGACCCACAAGCAAAACCAGCGACAGTGATTTAGTTATTGGCTTGTGTTTACTGCCAGCACAATGAGGTTGTGGTGTCTGACATTTTCTTCTCACTATGTTGAAGCTTTTAGCGAGTTGCTCTCCTTACCCAGGAGCGGTGTAACTTGGCCTCTCTTTGCAGATGGGTTACGCATTCCTTTAACACTGGCATGCCCCCCTAACCTTCCTGGTGGCTTTCGATGACTTAAACACAGTAATTGGCATGAAGGGCTGAAGCTTTATTTTATGATATTAAATCATTCTTTTCTGGAAACAGAAATCTGCAAAGTATACCGTTTATTATATGAAGGCCTGCATTAACACGGGCTCCGGCTGATGGATGGTGACATCCTGTTGAACTTTCATAGCACATCTCGAGAAAGGTGCCAGCTCTCACCTATGGAGGTGGGTGTTAGATCCGAGAGCAGAGCCAAGGGTTCCTCCTGCTGTGCTTCAGGTATTGGGATGTATGGGTTTTCCCCATTAGCTTGCTGCATACAAAGTAACATTACCCTACAGATATTCAAAATGTGGACTGATCTGAACTTTGGGGGGACTTGGCGATCTCTCCATGTAATCTTGTAAACATTTGTTTTTTTCATATGAACTATGCTTTTCTTGAAACAAAGAGGATTATCAGTCATAAGTTCTGAAGATTGAAATGGGGAGGGAGAAGGGTTTAGAAGAGAAGATTTTTTAAAGGACTTACAAAGCTGGCACTCAACTCCAGCTAGGGAGGGATTCTTGAGTTGGGCGCCATTTGCTCTCTTGCTCAGTGGCAGTGAGGGGGACCAGAACTTCTCAGGCCCTCAGAGTCCTCATCTGTTAAATGAGAACTGGTTATTGCGACCCCTAGCTACTGCCGGGAGTCAAGGCCTGGTGGGAAAGTTTCTCTGCGGCACCTGGGGTCCGAAAGTTGCTCCTCTCCGGGCAGCTGGGGAAGTGGAAGCCATTGGAAGGCACTCTGGCCACAGCTGGGCTCAGATCAGGACTGATTGCTGTCCCTCGGCTCCCAGTAACGCATCTCTTGTGTAGCTTCACCCACGCTTTTTTCTCAGGAAGGTCATAATTTCCCGGGAAGGGTGCTGTGGGATGCGTCTCTGGTGACGAGACTAGCTTAGAGAGAGTGGCACCTGAGAATCCATTGCAATGCAATTCAATGACGTTGCAGTTCATTACAACTGCAGTTCCTTGCCGTACACTGCAAGTCTGCCAGTGCTCCCCTTCCCGTGCCCATCTTGCCACACGAGGCAAAGTCTCGAAAAGCACCATGGAAACTGGGCTTGGACAAGGGCCCTTGCACAGTGAAAGGATTTCCCACTCTGGTCTCGGGACGCAGTTTGAGAAAGACGAGGAGTCCACTGGGATCCGAAAGGAGAAATGCAAAGGAAATAAAAACAAACAAAAAACTGTGTGAAAATAGAGACTTGAGGGGTAGCCAATATAACGAAACAACTTAAGAAAGGAAGGGTTTGCTGAGACTTTCTAATTACTTTCGGGATTGTCTCTGATAACACAGTTTTTTTGCAGTAGACATGGGGGAAAAAAAGAAAGAAAAAACCACACTTCCAGGAAGGTTGAAAGAGATACGAGTTATCTAACTGGTATTGAGTGAGTGGGTGTCGAGTTGCTTCCCTGTCTGAAAATGATTTTGTTTGTATGTAGGTCACAGTACTGTACTGACCGGTATTGGACGGTGCTGTAGATATCTGTTTGTGGGGTAGTAAATGGTTTCGCTGCCTCAGCACACGTTTTAACTGGTATTTTTCACACAGTTGTGCTGCTGAAAAGGTTCAGTGCCCCAGCAAAAATCAATTTATCTTTCTCTCTGCTACTTGCGTATTGTGAGTTCTTATAATGTTTTACCATTTGATTAATTGATATTCTTTGTGTTGGATATCATTTGTTTAACGCTGCTGTCCAACACTGGGTGCCTTAAAAACTTTCATAAGAACGCTGCGTTATTTATGGGAGACCTCCTCATGACACAGTACAATAGTGAGATACAGAAAGAAAAATTAGATCAAAATGCTTTGGGCTTAGAAGTTTATTAAGGGCGGCAACAGCGGTTCCATTCACCTAGCCGCTCATCCGGCCTCCATGTTGCAGGGAAGCTTTCACAGGCTTTGCTCGAAAAGTTAGGTGATGAAACTTTTTCCTTCCTTGGCTGTTTGTGGGTGACCATTTTGTGGGGGTAGAGGGGTTTCTGGTTGCCTTTCAGATGGGAAAAGTGAGGTGATGAGGGGGAAAGAGGGTGGGGAGAGCCAGGCGTGTGGTGCTGAATGCAGTGGTGAGGCCATCGATGTCCTGGGAGGTGGGAACAGGCCAATCTTTCGGAGGCCATGCCTGAGAGGCCTGCTGCTTTCAAAGTCTCGTGTTTGTATGCATTTCACACGGCGCGCGCCCCTCGGTAGGTATTATCAATGCCTATTTTTAGAGCACGGAACGGGGTGGATGAAGGTACGAAAGACCAGCGTTAGAAACACCGAACAATACCGTTGCTTTCCCATTTCATTAGAAAGTTTCTTTGACCCTGTGGTTTATTTTCAAACATTCCAGTTATTTGTTCTGGTGTATTCTTAAACAGGGGTTGTTTTTCTCCCTTTCAGAAAATGAGCACAGATGGTGATGGATTTTTCAAGTGCTGACATCCCTGCTTGAGAAAATGTTCCCACCTTCTTTGTGCGGAACAAGTCAGGCACACTAACGTGATGATGTGATCATCGGTTTCACGCAGACATGCAGAATTGATTGACAGGGGAAAATTTAACAGAAACCACACATTCTTTCAGTGCCTTCAATTTCTTAATGATGTTTATTTGTTGGATATTAGCAGCGGCAGGAATTTCATTTAAAGCGAAAAGGGGGGAGAAAGCAGAAGCCGGAGTAACGGGAGAAAACTTGTTCTAGGCAAGCAGGTTTGGGAGGAATTTACTGCTCTGGTAGAATCTCCATCAAAACAATTTGTAACCGCTCCTCGGAGCCAGCTCTGCAGCCGAGGCTGTCAGTGGCTAACTAGCCGTTCTCAGACCATTGCTTCTGTTTGCGTGACTAAATACAGACAATTAAAGCCGAGCGCTTTCATTCTCTATGAACTCATTGTTATCCAGGGTTCAAGTACTCAGATAATGGGCCACAGGGAGACAGTCAGATCGTCACGGCCAGTGGCAGAGGGCTACTTGGTAAAACCCATTCCTCGTTATTTGATGCGTGCTTTCCAGAGTGAGTGATGGCTGCAGGTTGGTTTCCTTGCCTGTGGGTCTTCGGGAAGATTGGCCAAGGAGATGTGGCATTCGCGAGCCCCGGCCTTGAGGGCTCATATCCTGAGGGAAGCTCCCACTTACTGGGCGAGGAGGCTGAGGGTGAACCCATGAAGGGCAGCAGCTGACTGGCCCCATTCACCTCTCTGGTTACTTTCTGTGCCCCCAGGGGCCTCTCTGAGCTTCCTAAGGCTGTCTCCATCTTTCCTGATGGGCTCAGCAGGGGTGGGGTAGGCCAGAAGCCTGCCTCTCCAGAGCTGCAGATGGCAGCCCCACAGACTGAGGACTGGCTGGACTGCCCTGGGCCCTGAGAAGGCCCACCCACCCTTTCTCTACCCGCTGTGCACATCACATAAAATCAGTGCGAAACCAAAGCTTCAGTGCGGGGAGGTCGGAGTTCCGATTCCCTCCTCAGGGTGATACTGAGTCTCTCTCTCACAGCATCATATCTTTTCAGATATTTTCTTCTCCACTTTTTGGGGTTCCCACTGTCTGGTGCCCTAAGCAGGGGCCCAGCTGCCTGTTGGGTGAGCCTCACTTTACTCACTCCTCTTTCAGATTTTCTTTTTTTGCCACATCCATACCCTTCTATTATTTGTTTGATATTTTCTTTGACAAACCAGAAAACCAAACCCATTACCGTTGAGTCGATTCTGACTCCTGGCAACCCTGTAGGACAGAGTAGAACTGCCCTGCAGGGTTTCCAAGGCTGTAAGTGTTTACGGAGGCAGACTGCTACATCTTTCTCCCGAGGAGCGGCTGGTGGGTTCGAACCGTGGCCCTTTTGGTTAGCAGCCTCGCGCTTTAACTACTGCCCATCAGGGCCCTTCATTTTCTTTGAAGCAGCTTTAGGTCAATGCTGTCTGTTCTCCTCTCTCCCACTACCTCGTTTGATTCTGCCATAATGCATCCATGGAATCATGGGTTTGAGGTGCTAGCTATGTTTTCCCCAAGACACAGTAAGTAAATGCATAACTCTTAAAATAAAAACCTTGAGTCTCACGGCTTCCCCTTTTTTTTAATACCTGGATCCAGTTCAGTCTCAGGATTTTGCAGGCGGAGAAATGAGGCGCCTGAGAGGATCGGCCCTGCCTGGGACTGGGCAGTGCCCTGTCACCCAGGCGGGGAAGGGGGGGCAAGCCTGGTGCGGTTACAGAGGCCCAAAGGGGGGCCTGAGGGGCTGCGGCATGGGCAGCCATGGCAGTGGGTGGGAGGGAAGAGAGGGGACTGTCCTTGTCCTTGTAGATGAAGTGGGCATGCTGGTTCTTCTGCCCGCTTCTTTCCGCCCTCCCCACCCCAAACACACACTCAGTCCCGTCAGACCTTTCCACGCTCTGCCGTCAGGAGTTCCCGAACCCCCACAGAAACACGCTTTTAGGGTTCCCTGGGATTTTTTTTCCCAGTTATAGCCAATCTGTGGAGTTTGTATGAAAGTGCTGAGTTTTCGGTTTGTGTAAAAACATTATAAAATAGAGCAATATTTTTTGCCTGCAAATGACTCCCTCGCGTTCACCCGAGTGGGGGTGGCAGTGTGAAGAAGGTGCATGAGGTCACATGGCTCCTGGTCATTGAACGAATGCTCCTGGTTCTGGGGTGAAGGGCATGTGCTAGTCGAGCTACGTAATTGTTTGTGGGTTTTGGACCCCATCCTGAGCTGACGAGCAGACTAGGATGTAAGCTGAGCTGAGAGCCAGCAGCCTGTGGTTCTACCACCGACTCGCTTGTGATCTCAGGAAGTCACACTCCCTTGCTGGGACTCAGTTTCCTCCTGTGTAGAATGGGGACAGTAACACTTATCTTGCCATTTACGGGGCCTCAGGGATGAGAACAGCCACATTTCCAGACTTTTCTTCGTCTTATCAAAGCTCCGAGCCTCTGCTCCCCACTCTCACCCCACACCCTCCTCGGGTCTTCCTCCTTCAGGTACTGGGGGCTATGAGGACTGGGGATGTGACTGGAGAGGGTCTCATTGCCTGCCATCCTGGGCTGCCCACCCCGGAAGTGGACTCACGAGGGTCCTTGGCTTTGTGCGGACGCTGACCTTGGAACTCCTGCCTTCCAGGTCCAGGTTTCATCATGCTAAGTGTAGATGGAACCACCTTAAGGGAAACGAGTCCACGAAATCTGAGTATCCCAACCCAAAGGGCATCTCACGAGGCTGAGCAAAGGCTTTAGAAGCCCAAGAACTGAGAAGATAATGACCGTTCCCCTCACTCCCCAGCAAGTGAACTTCAGAATAAAAAATAGTACTAGACCATAACATGAGTGTTGGGAAGTCCAACAGAGTTCTGATTTTTTCCCATGGTGACTGCTCTAATGATTTTTTAGAGCTATCAACCCCAATGATCTGTTTGAAATGCTCTCATTTTGGGGGTGGCTCTGCCATACGGTGATGTAAGCATGTTTGCTTTGCCTGCTGGGAAGTCCTCACTATCTTCTTGGGCTGTAGCTTGGTGGAGGGTCCTGGCTTCTGCTGCACAGAGGGCATTAGAGTGAAGGGCCTGGTGACCCCAGCCCTCTGAGGCTAAAGGAGCACCACCGCATCCCCTGAGGGATGGTGTCTTGGGAAAGGCTGTGAAGGCTGTGGGCTGCACAACCAGGGACAGGGACAGTCGGCCTGGTCAGGATGGGTCTGCTGTGGATCAGCTGTAGCTGATGTTGCAGACCTTGAGAAGCCAAGTTTTCAGAAGGTCTCACAGCTCTGCCGTCTTCCACTCTGGCTTCTGACCATTTAGGAAAGGGCAGTGCTTGTACCCAGGACAACTTAGAGGATCTGGGAGGCAGAGCTAGGCTGTTGGGACTCCTGCTCTTGAGGTTAGTGTCTGTCTTTGACCTGAGCAGCTCCAGCCACAGCACATAGAGAGGAAGGAGGGGACCGGCTCCACCATCCTTGTTGGCTCCTTCCCTGTAGGTCTTGGCTTAAAGGAAGTCTGTTCAAAGAGGCCTTTCTGGCCCACTCAGTCCCAGGAAGTTCCTCTTCTTCCTGCTGCTTATTTTCCTTGGCCCTTTTATCTCCTTCCTCATGTTGAATTACTTACCTTTCTACCAGATTTTCCGCTCCTTGAGGGCAGGAACCTTGTGCCTTTTGCTCTTTGTTTTGTTTTCAGCACCTGAACTGTGCTCGGAGTCCTGGAATGGTGTAGAGTTAACACATCTGACTGCTAACTGAAAGGTTGGAGGTTTGAATCTACCCAGCGATGCTTCGGAAGAAAGGCTTGGCAATCTACAGCCAAAAAATCAGCCATTGAAAACCCTGTGGAGCATAGTTCCACTTTGAGACACTTGGAGGTCTCCAGGAGTTGGAATCGACTTCACAGTAATTTTTTTTTTTTTTAAACCATGTTCAGCGCATGGTAAAATCAAAACCAAACCAGTTGCCATTGCGTTGATTCCCGGTGTGCAGGGTAGACCCGAACTCCGTCTTCTTCGGAAGCAGATCACCAGGCCTTTCATCCCAGGCACCTCTGGATTGGGTTTGAACCTCTAACCTTTTGGTTAGTAGTTGAGCACTTAGCCATTTATACCACTTGGGGACTCCAGCACATGGTAGGTGCTCAGCAAACGTGTTGAAGGTAAGAACAACGAGGTATGGCCCTTTTCTCAAAGAGTGTCCTGTCCAGTGTGGGCAACCCTCAGACAGCAAGTGATGGGCCACGCCAGGTGTGGGAGATGGTGAAAGGAGGAATTGAGAGCAAGGAAGGGATTTTTTTAAATTAAAATTTTATTGTGCTTTACGTGAAAGTTTACAGCACAGATTTCTCATTCGAAATTTTATACACGAATTGTTTTGTGACATTAGTTGCAATGTGTCCCCACGGTCTGTCAGCACTCTCACCCTTTCCCTTTCCACTCCGGGTTTCCTATGTCCATTCGTCCAGTGTTCCTGTCCCTTCCTGCCTTCTCGTCTTTGCTTTTGGCCAAGTGTTGTCTGTTTGGTCTCACAGACTTGATCGAACTAAGAAGCACGATCCTCACGTGTGTTATTGTTTGTTTTATAGACCTCTCTAATCTTTGGCTGAAAGGTGGACTGCAGGAGTGGCTTCAGTTCTGAGTTAGCAGGTATCTGGGGGCCATAGTCTCAGGGGTTCCTGCAATCTCTGTCAGTCCAGTAAGTCTGCTCTTTTTTGTGTGTGAATTTGAATTTTGTTCTACATTTTTCTTCTGCTCTGTCTGGGACCCTCTATTGTGTTCCCTGTCAGAGCCATCAGTGTCAGTAGCTGGGCACCATCTAGTTCTTCTGGGCTCAGGTTGGAGGCTGTGGTTCATGTGGTCCATTAGTGTTTTGCACTAATATTTTCCTTGTGTCTTTGGTTTTCTTCATTATCCTTTGCTTCGGACAGGATGGGACCAATAGATGTATCTTAGATGGCCTCTCTCAAGCTTTTAAGAGCCCAGGTGCTACTCACCAAAGTAGGATGTAGAACTTTTTCTTTAAGAACTACGTTATGCCAATTGACCTAGATGTCCCCTGAGACCATGGTCCCCAGCCCTCAGCCCCAGTAACTTGGTCCCTTAAGGTGTTTGGATGTGTCTAGGAAGCTTCTATGACTTTGCCTTTGTTAAGTTGTGCTGACTTTCCCTATATTGTGTGCTGTCTTTCCTTTCACCAAAGTTAATACTTGTCTACTATCTAGTTAGTGATTTCCTCTCCCCATCCTTACCCTCCTTCATAACTGTCAAAGATTATTTTTTTCTGTGTGTAAACCTTTTCTTGGGTTTTTATAATAGTAGTCTCATACAATATTTGTCCTTTTTGTGATTGATTTATTTCACTCAGCATAATGCACTCCAGATTCCATGCTGTAAGATGCTTTGCAGATTCATCATTGTTTTTTATCATTGCATAATATTCCATTTTGTATATGTACCAAAATTTGTTTATCCAGTCATTTGTTGCTGGGCACTTACGTGGTTTCTATCTTTTTGCTATTGTGAATAATGTTGCAATGAACATGAGTGTGCATATGTCTATTTGTGTGACAGTTCTTATTTCTCTAGGATAAATTCCTAGGAGTGGGATTACTTCTAGATTTTTAAGGAGGTGCCGTATAGTTTTCTGTAGTGGTTGTACCATTTTACATTCCAATCAGCAGTGCATAAGAGTTCCGATCTCCCCGAAACCTCTCCAACCTTTCTTACTTTCTGTTGTTTTGATTAGTGCCAGTAACGTCGAGGTGAGACGGTATCTCACTGTAGTTGGTTTGTATTTCTCTAATGGCTAATGACTGCGAGCATTTCCTCACGTGTCTGTTAGCTGCCCGAATGTCTCCTTTGGGGAAGTGTCTGTTCACATCCTTTGCCCATTTTTAAATTGAATTATTTGCCTTTTTGCTGTTGAGGTGTTGAAGTATTTTGTAGATTTTAGAGATTAGACCCTTGTCAGATATATCATAGCCAGAATTTTCTTCCAAGTCTGTAGGTTCTCCTTTTACTTTTTTCGTGAAGTCTTTTGATGATCCTAAGTGTTTAATTTTTAGGAGCTCCCAGTTTTCTAGTTTACCTTCTGGGGTTTGTGCATTGTTAGTTATGGTTTGTATTTTGTTTATGCCATGTATTAGGATCTCTACCATGGTCCCTACTTTTTCTTTGATGATCTTTAACGTTTTAGGTTTTATATTTAGGTCTTTGATCCATTTTGAGTTACTTTTTGTGTATGGTGTGAGGTATGGTCATGTTTCATTTTTTTACTGATATACTTCCAGTTTTGCCAGCACCATTTGAAAAAAAGACTGTCTTTTCCCCTTCTAATGGACTTTGAGACGTTGTCAAAGATCAACTGATCATAGGTGGATAGATTTACATCTGGGTTGTTGATTCTTTTCCATTGGTCTGTATGTCTGTCATTGTCTGGATTTTTTATTTTTTCAACTAATTTACTTCGTTTTTGTTGAGAATATACACAGCAAAACATAACACTAATTCAACCATTTCTACATGTACAAGTCAGTGACATTGATTACATTCTTTGAGTTATGCAACTGTTCTCAGCCACCTTTTCTGAGTTGTTTCTCCCCCATTAACATAAACTCACTGCCCCCTAAGTTTCCTATCTAATCTTTTGAGTTGCTGTTGTCACTTTGATCTAGGGAAGTAAGTATCTTTGAGAATATACCAGAAAAGAAATAGTGGCCTCCAAAGGTAATGTAAACCTCAGAGAAATTGAATTTATACTAGAACATTTTTCAATAATGATTTAACACTCTCTGGATAAAGAAAGGCTGAAAAATACTCTTACATTATATTCAAATGAACCTACAGAACTTGCTTTCCTTTGCCTAATGTATGTTTTTTTTTAAATTGTGCTTTAAGTGAAAGTTTACAGTTCAAGTCAGTTTCTCATACAAAAATTTGTACACACATTGTTATGTGACCCTAGTTGCTCTCCCTACAGTGTGACAGCACACTCCTCCTTTCCACTTTGGATTTTCTGTGTCTATTCAACCAGCTCCTGTCCCTTTCTGCCTTCTCATCTCACCTTTGGACAGGAGCTGCCCACTTAGTCTCATATATCTACCTGAGCTAGAGAAGCACACTCTTCATGAGTATCATTTTATGTCTTATAGTCCAGTCTAATCTTTGTCTAAAGAGTTGGCTTTGGGAATGGTTTTAGTTTTGGGCTAACAGAGAGTCCAGGAGCCATATCTGGCTGTTTTGACTACCATGGCTGTATAGTAGGTTCTGAGATCCGGTAGTGTGAGGCCTCCTACTTTGTTCTTTTTCTTCAGTAGTGCTTTGCTTATCCAGGGCCTCTTTCCTTTCCCTGTAAAGTTGAGGATTAGTTTTTCCATCTTGTTAAAGAATGCTGTTGGTATTTGGATCAGGATTGCATTATATCAGTAGATCACTTTGGGTAGAATTGACATTTTCACAACGTTGAGTTTCCTATCCTTGAGCATGGTATGTTTTTCCATTTATGTAGGTCTCTTTTGGTTTTTTGCAATAATGTTTTATAGTTTTCTTTGTATAGTTCTTTAAGGAAGGCATCTGGTGGGCTGAAGCAGTCAGGGAAATCTTCTCAGAGGAGGTAGACTTGAAGGGTGAGTCAGACATTTACAAGCAGAGGGAAGAAAAAGGAGGAAGAGTGACAATGGACCATAACCTTCCTACCCCTCTGGGGTCTTTGGAATCAGGTCTCGTTGGAGAAGATCAACCAGGGTCTGATGGGAAGGTTCTCGAGTACCAGCAAAGGATTCTGATCTTCATCCTGAAGGCAAAAACACAAAAATTCTTTGTGTTCACTATTAAGATTCAAACAGTACAGAAGTCAGTAGTGTGAAGCCTCAAAGCCCCCTTTCAACTCCATTCCCAAATCCTTCTCCCCTCTCTGAAGACAACCTCTGTCACGAGTTTGGGTGTGTACCCTACAGGCTGTTTATTGTTTGTTTACATTATATATATGGTGAATGCTTACAGAAATAACTAAAATCACACTTATATATTTTCATCTACATTGTTGGACCATGCTATAAGTATTGTTCAAAGACTTTCTTTTTAAAAAAAAACTAACAATATCGTTTGTAGATCAAAACAGCAGCATACATAGAAAACGCAGGCCATTTTTAACTGCTATATAATTGTCTATAGAGTGATATACCCATATTTATGTAACCATAAACCTATTATTGATGCATTAAGGAGATTTTCATTTTTCCGTTCATCATTATGCTCATAATGCCACAATGAACATTCTTGCATATGTATCTTTAAGTTTGCGTATTTCCGTAGGCTAGATTTCTAAAAGTAGATTGCTGGGTCAGTCAGAGTATATGTATAATTCTTTGACAGATACTACCAAATTGTCTTCAAAATAATGCTGTAACTATTTACATACATGTCAACCAATATTGTATGATAGTACTCACTTCTCAAAACCTTACCGACACTGAATATTATTGATTTTTAAATATTTACCAATTTGAAGGATGAAAGCTGACATCTTTGATTTGTATGTCCCTCATTAATAGTGCAGTTATCTTTTTTCACATGTCCATTTCCCACCTGAACGCCTTCTATAAATTGCTTGTTGATATTTTTCCCATTTTTCTATTTTTTTCATTGATTTTAAGAGCTCTTTACATATGGTGGCTATTAACCCTTTGTGATACATAGTTAAAATATTTCCTTGGGAAGCTTTAGAGCAAGGGGAGGACATAATCCAGGCTGAGGCTTAGGAAGACTGCTCTGGTGCATGCTTAGGATGGATGGGGCAGGAGAGACCAAGGCCAGAGAAATGAGGTACCACTGCAGTAGTTTGAGCAAGACAAGGTGAAGCCTGATCATCCTGTTAGGTTACACAGCACGTGTCTAACTTCCCATTCCACCAGAAGCGTTTTTGCTCTTCTGGACAGCCTGGGCATGTGTTGAAGGATTTGGAAATGTCTAGAAGTGGTTGCTAGGTGGCCTGAGTGCTTAGGCATAAAGACTAAATCATTTGTCTTTCTGGGACTGTGTGGGCCTCAGAATCCAGCACTGAGCTCTGGCTGTGGCTCCTCTTGGCCCAGGTTGGATGCCATCCTCCTTGCCCCACTCCGGCATCCATGAGGGGGCCCTGACTGTGGACCCAGGGAGCCTGAGGGCAGAGGAACAGGGATGCAGCCCAGGGAAAGCAAAGCATAGCATCCTGGGCAAAGAGATGGGACTAGACAAGGCCTCCCCTGGTCTTCCTTTTCAGTGAGAGGTTAGCCCCCATTGTCTGTAAGGTGTCTGTGGGTCAGTAACCTAAATTTTTTTTAAATTTTATTCATTTTGTTTTTGTTGTTTTTGTACAGCAAAACATACACGAATTCAACAGTCTATATGTACCATCTGGTGAGTTGTGCAACTATTTTCACCCTCCTTTTTTAAGTTGTCCCGCATTAACCTAAACTCACTACTCCGTAAGTTTCCTATCTAATCTTTCGAGTTGCTGTTATCAATTTGATCCCATAGAGATAGTTCTTAAAAGAGCATAATAGTTAAGGCAGACATTTTTTACTAGTTAAGCTAAACTATCGTTTGGTTTTCAGAAGACTTCAGGGGATATTTTTAGTCTAAGGTTTAAAGATTATCTCGGGACAATAGTTTTGAGGGTTCGTCCATCCTTCATGGTTCCTAGAAGTCTAAAGTTTCTGCATTTTTCCCCTTTTGATCAAAATTTTCAATAATGGTAGCCAGGCACCGTCCAGTTCTTCTGGTCTCATGGCAAAAAGTCACTTGTTCCTGGAGGCAATTAGCCACACATTCCATATCTTCCACCTATTCCTGACTCTCCTTCTTCCTCTGTCACTCCAGGTTAATACAGAACAATTATAGTGCCTTGGATGGCCACTTGAAAGCTTTTAAGACCCCAGACACTATGCAATGAACTAGGAGGTAGAACAGAGGCACTAAACATGTTATTAGGGCAATTAACTGGGATTCCCATGAAACCATGACTCTAAACCTCCAAACCAAGGAACCAAATCCCATGAGGTTTTTGGTTGTACATAAGCAGCCTCAGCAGCTGCTCTTTTGTGTGTGTGTGTATCTGTCACTGTTGTAAATATATCTGTCAGAGAACTTTTGCCAGTTCAACTTTTTACAGGTGTACAACTTATTGACAGCAATTACAATAATCGGCTGTGCAACCCTACCCTTAATCAATGTGATATTTTCATCACTGTTAATTTAACCCCCCTTTCCCCTCCCTCCCACCCCTGCTAAAACCAAAAAACCCATTGCCACTGAGTGGATTCCAACTCATAGCGACCCTATAGGACAGAACCGAACTGCCCCATAGGGTTTCCAAGGCTGTAAGTCTTTACTGAAGCAGACTGCCACATCTTTCTCCCGTGGAGTGGCTAGTGGGTTCAAACCTCCAACCTTTTAGTTACCAGCTGAGTGCTTTAACCTCTGCACCACCAGAGCTCCTCTCACCCCGGTAACCACTAATAAGCTTTGTTCTCTCTACATTTGCCTTTGCTTGTCTTTTTATATAAGTGAGGTCATACAATATTTACCCTTTGGTGATTGACTTATTTCACTCAGCATAATGTCTTCCAGCTCCATCCATATTGTAGCATGTATCAAGACTTCATTACCTAAACTTTTAAATGTAGATCAAGGACTGTTGTTAAAAACTGCCACCACCATTCACAGTGAAGGCGGCTGCCACGTATCAAGCCAGGCCCTCTCCCACCAGTCCTGGAAGATGGGTATCATTATTCTGATTTTGCACACTAGGAATCTCAGGAGCAGGGACTTATGGTCTTGCCTGAGGGTGTCCAGCCAGTTGCTGTCCGAGCTGGGACTCGACCTTGGATGCCAGGTGTGGGCAGAGCCTCTGAGATCAGGGTGGACACGTGGCAGGTGACATTTGTCTTCAGGCCCAGGACCCTTTGTCTCATACCTGTGCCAATATGTGTCGTCAGCCAGGGCTGAGAGGCCAGTGGCCCAAGGGGTGGGTGCCTCTGCCCACCCCCTTCCCCACCAGGGGTCTGCACTCTGGGAGGGTGGGGTATGTGCCTTTGAACCCAGCCCCTCCTTGGGCTGCTGGCAATGAGTCTTGGGAAACCCCTCTGCTCCCCTGCTGCTGGCAGGTGCTGGGTATTCTCCGGGGAGGTGAGGGGTGTTCTAGTGACCTTTGGGTATCGCCTTTGAAGGGTTTACCTTGTAACTGGGTGTTGAGTCAACATTCAGAATTAAGAGCACAAAGGCGATGTCTTAAGGCATTCCATCAAAGCTTCAGAGACGCCTACACGTCTTGTTTCCCCTCTTCACCACTCGGGGCAATTTCTCTTCTTGTTTCTAGCAGCCACCTATAGAAAACACTTGAATGCAAATTGTACCTTGATGGCATTTACTAATATAAATATTTGCTTTCTAGAAGCAGTGTTACACAAAATGCCTAAGCTGCAGGCTAAGTGACTGAACTCTGAGGCAGGAAATGCACCTTTGGGGAGTGACCTGGTGTCTAGCGGTCTCCACAGCCAGACCAAGGGAACGGGCACGGTGGTCACTGTCTTGTGTTGGCCTGCTCTTTCCAAGGACATTGTGGTCATTTTTTAAGGCTAAGAATCATCTTTGCCAGCCTCCTCCAAGACCCCTTGAGCTTTGTGCTGGCCTAACCGAACACTGAGGCCGACTGCAGGCGCACAGTGTGCCTGGCGCTGTGCTGGGTCAGCCCTCACTCAGCCCACGGTGGTTGGAGATGGGGATGTCACAGCCAAGAAAGAGGAAGGAACTGAGCAAGCAGATGTGGGGCTGAAAGAAGCCAATGAAAGCATGCAGACCTTGGCGGGGGCGTGCAGACACCTGTGCCACTCAGAGCATTTTTAAATCTGGGCTTATTTCAAGCAATTTTAAACATCACAAAACTCCACAAGAGCCAAAGACCACAGAGAGCGCTTAGAGTTTGAGAAAATGAGATTTGATGAGCTTGGGCCTTTTGCATTCACCTGTGGCTTGTCTGCAGGCTGGGGCAGGGGGCATTGGGGCTGACTGCAGGAATCCCGCGTATGTGTGTGTGCATGGGCGTGTATGCATTTGTGTGCGTTTGTGCAGGTGTGTGCCCACCTGCATGGTTGCAGGTGTGTGCATGAGTGCCCACATGTGCATAGGTGTGTGTGTGTGCATATCTTGTTCTTTAGGGTGATGATCTGTAGAAAATTCCCTGCAAATGAACCCACAGCCCATATCCCTTGCATCCTGGGCTCTGACGAGCAAGCAAGCTTGCCTTTTGAGGTCAGCTTTTTTCACCCATTTTCAGACATGCTGGATTTGGGGACCGCCAGTGAGGCAGCTCTCTCTCCTCTTTCATATTCGGTATTAATACAGTTTTTGTAACCCAAATGGCATCCGTTTTAACAAATAAACAAATGCTAACTGCCAACTTCCTTGGCTGGACAGACATGAATCGGCTTTAGCAAGTGAATAGATGACATATCAAAGAATATGTTGACTAATCCCTTCCCTGTCCGAGAGCGCTTTCCAGATCAGACTGTAGACAAGTACGCTGGAGGCGTTTAAAATAGAAGCCCCAGCGCGGCCACAAGTGTATTCTGGGGAGTTACGGCATCCACATGCTGTAGGCAGGTGAGTATTTATAGGAGCTGCGTGAAGTCGGGGATACAGGGATGCACTCTTCATCATAGGGATGATTGTAGAAGGAGCATGCTGGAATGATATTCTGCCATTTATTTATTATTTGCTGGCAATGTGAGTATCTTTTAATTTTTTTAAACAAATAATTTATTTGTAAAGCCTCAGACTGATTTTTTTTTTTTTTGGCGAAATAGTTCTAGCGAGCTAATTTATTTTTCAACTTTAAAACATCAGCATTTTATAGATCTGAATTTCACAATGTGAGGATGATTGCTACGTACAATTTGCAAAATTGTGATTAGCCAGCCCTTGCTTTGAGTTAGTTCTCCCTAATTCACAAAGGCTTCCAAGAATAGTCTGCACAAAATTCAGTTTGCAAATTGCAGGGCAGATTTTTAGAGGGCAGTTTAAAGAATGAAGTCCTAAGGGTTTTATCTATATTTATATCTCTTGTTAAACCAAACTCTTATGTAAATGTTACAATCTGTAAATAACTAGGAGGGCTGCCTTCTTAAAGGCAAGATTGCATCTCCATTTTTGAGATTTAGCAAAATTATTAAATAGCAGAATTGACTAAGAGGCAAGTATATTTGGAACGAGTTAATAAACATTAATCAATACCATCAGCTGTATTTGTGTGGATATTTAGGGTTTAAAAGTAGGAAGACCTTTTAGTTTGCAGTTGAATTTCTCACAAATTAAAAAGGAACACATACAACAACAAAAAAACAGGCACTACTTAGTGATGGTCTGAGAAAAATACTGGAGATAGCTTTGTGCACTCTTCCTTTTTATAGCAATTAATGTTTCAGTGAATCTTGCATTATTTTATAGTCTGGATTGTTTTCATCCTTTTGCTATTGGACAGGAAAGAAATCACTGGCTCTCATCAGCGTTACTGGCAATCCCCGTAGTCTGACATCTGTTCCTTTCTAAACATTTTACCAACCTTGATGAAATGTAGTTTAGTGTTAGTTGCTGACTTGAAGAAAAAATTGGATGGCAAAAAAAAAATAACATTGATTAAACACCAGAAGTCATTTCCCAGTAACTATCAATATTTTGATGGCCACTGCAGTTATTTTTCTTAAATCTAGATAACTTATAGAAATTTTAATCATGTTTAATCTTTGAATTAAATGGAATCAGTGGCTTCTCATTTTTAAATAGAAGTATAGTGGACTCATTCTAGTCAATTTCAATCAAAGTCATGGGGCTGTATTCATAAAGAACGTTTTTGGTCGTTCTCAGAAATCATGTAAAGCACTTCTCCTGAGCAGATTATACTTTCTCAATTCATTAAGTCTTCTTTATCTGCCGGTTCCCAGGCAGAAGCACACAGCTTCTATGGGGTCAGGACCTGCCAGAATGACGAGCTGGGGGTGGGGAGGAACAGACAGACATGGCAGTTGGTGACAGGGTCTGGGCCCCTGGAGCCCCCTGGCCCAGTACACTCTCCTTGCAGATGGAATGGTGTGGAACATACACAGTGTTTGGAACATTTGGGTCCCGTCCCACCTGGATTACCCAGACTGGATCTCCAAATTAATTGAGTCCATTAAATGACATACAGAGTGCTCCCCTCTTGACGCCCATCAGAACTGGGGCTTTTAATGTGATTGGGTCAACAGTATTGAAGGCCCACTACGTGCTAGGCGTGTCATTGAAGGCAGATGGAATAGATCAATCAACAAATCCGTCAGATAAGTGGTGGGTGCCCACCTCGCATCATATGCCATGAGTACAGCAAAGAGCAAACCGAGAAATGACCCGGTCCTCGTGCGCCTTCGTTCTGGTGACAAGACACAGGTGTCACACCATCTCACCCCTTTGGTCACGGGCCACCCTAGGAGGCTGTTGCTTCAATGTGGTGGTTTCTGTTCTTGGTTGGGTGCGATATAAGGAAATCTGCCTCTGGCATGTGGTCTTGGAGCTCCATGCACCCTGGGCACGTGGATCACTTGCCTCTCTGAGCCCCTGACCCCTTGAAGCACTCCCTTCTGTGAGCTCGCCCACCTCCAGGCTCACCTCCTTTTCTGAGCCCACTCTTCTCGGAACGCTGAGAAAACTGGGAGTTTGCACTGTCACTCCGCTCCTCATGTTTATAATTTAAAATTATAAAAGAAATCTCAATCCAAGCCCAGAAGCCTGGGTGGTGCACGTGGTTTGCAATCGGCTGCTCCCCTAATGGTTGGTGGTTTGAACCCGCTCAGAAGCTCCACGGAAGGAGGTCACTCAGAGGCCTGGCCATCTGCTTCCGTAAAGATTACAGCCAAGAAAACCCTACGGAGCAGTTCTACTTAGTGTAACACATGAGGTCGCCATGAGTCGGGGGCCAACTCAACAGCAGCTAACAACATCAACAACAACAATCCAAGCCCTCAAATTTAGAAAGCAGAGGAAATGGGGAAAAAGCCCTGATCACACCCTGTAACCTCCACGAGACCAACGCAAGCCATGTGCTAGCCTTTTGGTAAATGTCCTTTTATCTACTCCTTTTCGTATATTTTTCACTGTATATAATTGTACCCGTATTTTTAAATCCCTTTCCCCCGCATTGTGTGGCTGGTATTTTGCTAAGCTCCCATATAGCTTATAACCATCATTCTTAACAGCTGCTGTTTTCCATTGAATGGATATGCCATAATTTACTTCACAATTCTTTTATTATTGACGTTCAAGTTATTTCCAATAGTTTTCTAATATAAAAAACACTGTGATGAGCATGTTTGGACAGAAAAGATCTTTTCTTCTTATTTCAGGTTATTTCCCAGAAGTGAAATTCCTGGGTTAGAAGGCACCACTCTACTTTTCATCCCTTCTCACAGGTTTCTCTCTTTTCCCGGATCTTGTCTTGCTGCCCCAGGACTTTACATTGTAGGCTCCTTCTGGGCGGGGGCTGTGTGTATCACACGCTCGCTTCTGGGGTGTCCCTTAGACCCTGGCCCTTGACTGAGATCAAAGGAGGCCCAGTCAATTGCACAAGGAACTGCATTTTTCTTGAAATTTTTTTCTTTTTCCATCTGATCAATGCTTCATGGATGAAATGATCAATGTTTTGGGAGCTAACACTAAGTTTTTGGAACTTTCTGTTGCCAGACACGGGCGGAGCCCTGGAGGCACAGTGGTTAAGAGCTACGGCAGCTAACTAAAATGTCGGCAGTTTGAATCCACCATCTGCTCCTTGGAAACTCTATGGGAGAGTTGCACTCTGTCCTATAGGGTGGCTATGACTCGGAATTGACTCGACAGCAGTGGGTTTGGGTTTAGACACCCGGGAAAACTATGAACTTCCCTCTTGCTCTCCATACACAACCCCTCCCCCATCTGAGCCCCTTACTCTCATTCAGACGATGGTTTCCAGATGTCTGAAGAGCTCCAAGTCCGGGCAGAGGGCTAAAGTGCTAGCAGACAGCTCAAGGCCTGGGGTCAGTCCTTGTGGAGACCACTCCAGTTTGGCTCTTTCTCACCTTACGTGGCTTCACGGTAGTCCTGCTGATAGGGCTAGGCACCTAATGGGAGAGTTTGCTGAGGTCCTAAGCCTTCAGAACTTCATGGCTTCTCAAGGGAAGTACACAGTTTTGGGAGAAGTACTGGGTTTGAGAAGTCTTCTCACCCCATTGATTGGAAGAAACAGTCATGAGAAACAAAGCTAGGGGCCCAGGACTCAGGAGGGTCTGGACCCTTCCCAAGTCTAGGGCCAGGACTCTGTGATATTACTGATAAAACAAACCAGTCACCAGAAGCCACCATCCACCCCACGTGAGCTTGGAATGTTCTAAAGGGGCTCCATGGCCTCCTCATCCGGGCTGCACTTTTCCAGTGGAGTTCACACCTCCAGATGCCTGCTCAACATGAGGACAATTGTGAATGAGGAATTCCCCTCTCCACTCACCTCCAGGGTTGCACAAATGCCTCCTCTTCACTGGCCCACCCTCGCCACCCTCCTTCCTTCCTTTCCTCCTTTCCTCTGTCTTGCACACAGACTCCCCCCTCTTCTCAGGCACTTAAGTCTAGTCCAGTATCACCTCCCACCTCCTGTTTGCATCCTGGATCTTTCCTGAGTTGCTAACTCACCCACAATCAATAATTTTATTCTTTAAAGAAATTACAGAATATTTCTAAGTGTATGCAGGGAGAGGGGAAAAACACAGTGTATGTCATTTTATATTTGATGTGCTTCTGGATTTTGAAGTGCTGAATAATTAATTCCTGTTTAAAAAATAAGCATACAGTCTCTATCAGTGCCTGACTGGGTGAGGGTAGGACTTCAGAATGAATTGGCTCCAGGGTTGCAGGGTTCTTGGGTTGGGCACCCTGAGAAAGAAGGAAGGCACAACTATGCAGTGGCTGTCTTCCTTTCGATGGTTGGAGTGGCAAGACGGTCTTGGCCATGCTTTCGATAGCCTTGCTGGTTCTTAGAGCTTTCCCTTTGAGGGCTTCGCTGCCCGTGCTTGCGTTCAGTCCTCCAACCCATCCATCCCTCCATCACTCCATCTTCCTACTCACTTCTCTGTTTATACGTCCATTCCTTCCTCCAATTCTCTGTTCATCTACTTCTCTATATGTTCCTCTACCTACCTATCCTGCTCTCCTTTCCACTGTCCCTCCTTCTGTCTATCTGTCAATTCATCTTCTCTCCATCGCTCTTTCCCTTTATTTACCCATCTGCTCACTCATCCACCCATTCACTCACCCACCCTCATCTTTTCATCCATCCATCCATCCACCCTTTGTGTCTTGAGCATCTACTTAGTGCCAAATTCTGAACTCCACAGTTTCTGCCCTGTCTTCCAGTGGGATTTTCAGGCAAGTAAATCACCTATAATAATACAAGCTGGCCATTTCCTGCTTACTACCCCTCCCCCCAACCAAGTCAGAGTCTCTTACTCCTGATCTGTCTCCCACGTCTTTCTCCATAAAATTCCTTCTCTTCTTCCAGTCTTTCCTGGAGACTGATGAGCTGATTCACTGTAAGGTGTAACAGGGAATATGATGTATGACATCTTCTGGGGTGTCACAGTAGGAAGACTCCTTAGGGATGAACCAGCTCAAACCATTTGTTGTACAAGGGGAAAGGAAACTCAGAGAGGGCGATACATCTGCCCAAGTTCAGATTGTGTGTGCCCTTGTTCTGGATTCATCCACTTGAGCTCCTTGGCCTGGGGAACCCCTCAGAGGCATTTGCTCTGATGTCAGGGTCCATGACTTCCTAATCCACAGGTAACGACAGTAGACATGGTGGTGAGGGGTGTTGGTGAGGATGCTGTCAGAGTGTGCAGATACTCTTTTCACCCCTTCTCACTTGGCTGTCCGGGGGCTCTGGCATCAGATTGCCGCTGAGGAACATGAGGTGGCTCTAGTTAGAGGTGGTTTGGGTGTGGCTGTCAACCTCGCCCTTGATGCTAATTCTCATCCTCAGCCTGCACGTTTCAGCTGGGTATCAGAATCTGGGAGGAGAGGTGGGTGCTGCGGCCGCAACACTGAGTTGTGGTGAGGCGCTGCTAAGTAGCTGTGGGCTTCTGTGAAGGGCTTCTTTATTTATAAAATGGAAAACGGGAGTGTTAGGAGCTGTTTTGCCCATCTTGGGGGCTGTTGTGGGGCTCCAGGAAGACTGTACTTGGAAGCACTGTGAGAAGGGGAAGGCACGACTTGCACCTCCTTCTTTGGGGTGTCACATGCCCCTTTGCGTCCCTTCTCCATCTACCCCAGGAGCACTCCAGTGGCTTGGGGGTGAGTGGGCATGGGCTCTTCGAAGCACAAGGCCTGGCATTGCCTCTAGTGTGAATTCTGTGGACCATGGCCTGGGTGGAACTGTGGCCTCCAGAGGTACGTGCACGTGGGACGAGCTGGGCCTTGGTTATGGGGACTCTGCCGCCCATTGGCTGTGCAGCTGGGGATTACTGCTTCTCCTCTCGGCCGTCACTTTCTTAGTTGTGAAGTGAGAGGCTGGTCTCTCACGGGGATCCTGTGATGCGTTCTGTGAACCCCACTCCCGTGCCCGCAGACGGCACACCACATACCTCGCCTCCTCTGGGCTAAATCACAAACAGGAATTGAACTTGGGGTCACGCATGAAGTCATGAGTGTAAGTTTATTTTTTGCATGTGGAGGGTTCTTTATTTACAGTCAAAATCCCCTGAAGATTAAACTTGAAAAAGATTTAATAGCGCTGGGGTCAGATGGTCACCTCTTGCCACGCTCGAGGCAAGCAGGGAAAGCTCAGAAATAGAAACTGCTTTGAAGAGGCTTGGCAAGGAGGGCTGGCCTTTACGAGGACCACGTTCCTTTGGTCAGCCAGGGCTCCGCATGCTCTGCCCACTGGTGGGAGGAGGGCTGAACCTTTAGGGGTCCACCCTGCCAGGCTTAGTGGGGACATGTGGGCTCAGCGTCTGGTGGAGCAAGGCAGGCAGAGAGGAGAGGAAGACGAGAGGGTGCTGATTTGGGACCAGAGCGCTCTGAACAGTGGTGTCTCCCTTCTGCTCGTGGTGACACAAGATCCCCCAGACAGCCTGGCTTAGCCCTTTGGCCTCTTCTAGGGAATCCTCTTAAATTTGCTCCCTGACAACTTTCTGAGAAGAGGGACGCAGCCTGAGACAGTGGACCACGTCTCTGTTAAGCTGCATTCCTGGCACCTGTAGGGGGACTCTGCTGTACAAATGGCCCGCTAAAGACCTACAATTTTTTTTTTTTTTAATGACAGATTTTCTTCAAAACGTTTTTTTTATATGCAATTTTAGTCTCCTGTTCATGGACAACCTTTTGTTACAGGATGTATTGTTGTCGAAATGAACGCTAGAGGAACGTGCCTCCTCGCTGGATTGGGCATAGAATGCATGCTCAGCTGGGTGGGATTCGCACCGAACTCAGAGCGTCCGAGGTCTGAGGTCCAACCCTGCTCTCAGCCTCCCTGGCCACTGCGGTCCCGTCTCCTCACACCTTCCTCTGAGAATCCAGCCTCCTCTCAGCAAGCGGTTATTTTATGAGGAAAGTGGGGTGTTTTCCAGGCCTGCATTTGATTTTCACTTATAATTATCTCCACATAAGTCTTCAATTTTGGATTTTGAATTGGAGACACATGAACCCGGCTATGCATGTTAAAAGATCAGTGACAAAAATCACATGACATTTGCATGTGGTAATTATTTCCCCAGCCCCTCCAGCAGGCTTTGTTTGGATGTTTTGGAAAAGTTGTGTGAAACGGCCGCTGCATGCCCCAAGTTTGGGTAGTGGTGCTCGTGGGTTTGGTGTGGGTTTTGGTTTCTCTGTGTTCAGGTCTAAGACCCCTCAGTGGAGCGAGCTCGGTTTTAGTTCCTCTCAGATGGCTCCCTTACAAGGCCTCCATCTCTCCCAGAGCGGCAGCAGAAGCTGTGGGATTTGCATCCCCTGGGCAGTTTATTTGTAGTCTGATGAGTGGAATTAGAAGTCACACTAGGAATTAGGGCTAGAGGATGGGTTTATGTAACCCAGCAGGCTTCTCTGGCGTGGAGGGCACAGCTTCAAGAATAAACTTGGGTCAGTGGTGCAGGTGGGCAGGGTCAGCCAAGGCTCCATGGGCCACAGTTATAGCACGGACAGGCCATGTCCTTTCTGGGCCTGTTTCTTCCTCTCTCACGTGAGGGTGGGAGTAGGACCTACTTCCTGGGGTTAATGAAGAGCCACAAACCAGTTGCCCTTGAGCTGGTTATGACTCATGGTGATCCCATATGTGTCAGAGTAGAACTGTGCTCCATAGGGCTTGCAGGGCTGAGTTTTCAGAAGTAGACTGTCAGGCCTTTTCTTCCGAGGCACCTCTGGGTGCACTCAAACCACCACTTGGGTTGGTAGCTGGACACATTAACTGTTGGCACTACCCAGAGACTCACTGTATGGTGTTGGTGTGGGTGAAATGAAATAATGCTTGTAAAGTGCTTGGCATGGTGCCTGGCACAGAGTGAAGGCCTCTGTAAATAATTACCATGATGTTCATCACTCATATTGGCTTATCAGTAAGTGGACGCCTTCTGTGTGCCCAGCTCTGTGACACCCCCCAGACTATACAGAGAAGCGCCCACCGGCCCCAGTGACCACTGGCGCCTGCCTGGAGAAGTCAGAGGAGAGAGGCCTTGCTGGACTTCAGGGGCTCATCAGGAAACGAGCTTAGACTTTTAGGAGGCCGTGCTTGGGCCAGGGCAGCTCTAGCTTCCGTGTCCAGCTTGTGCCCCTGTCCCACCACAGCCTCTGCAGCCCCCGAGTAGGCAGCAATGAACTCATGTACTCCTAGGAGGGGTCTTTGCAGAACCCACCCTCCGGGCTCTGTACGGCCCTAATCTACACTCGGAGCTCCATAAGAGTTCCCTACAAATGGCTAGAGGGGAGGACTTGGCTCTTAATAATTGCTTATTCAGTAAATGGTGATGCATTATTCTGGCTGTCCACATAGCCTTAACTAATTGCCCAAGTTCCATTGGAATCATTTTGTAATGCAAATAGTTATTCGTACCACATGTGTGCTTCAGAAATAAAGGTCTAATCTGGTGATTCCACCCTATAGAAGGGAGATTTTTGCTGGATCCAGTATATATCGAAGGGGGCAAACAAGCCTTTCTCTCAAAAATTGTTGCATGGACACAGATTTGGGGAGAGGGTCCTTTTGAGTTTTCCCACCGCTCTTGAAGCTGACAGTGCCAGGTGTTTAGATCGGGCTTGGCTGTCTTTAAACATTAGGAAGCATCAAGAGGTATTAATTCTATTGGCTGCAGTGATTTTGTTCTTCTTGATTCCTCTCTCTCCTCCCACTCCCATCTTCTTTCCCCACAACAATAGAATGCCTGGCCGTTATCAGAGGGAGAAATGGGAATTAGGGTTGTAGAGAGGGATGGACTTCTTTCTGGGTCCTATTAAAATGGATCTTATTTGTGGGTCTGCTGTTATGATGCCAGTATATCAAGAAGGCCATTACAAAATTGATCGAGCACAACAGACTAAAATATTGCAAAAGATATGTTTCTGCTGATACTTTATAGTCTCATGACTTAAAAAACATGCTGTATTTGAAAGGAGTTATGTGCTTTATGTGAGAGGCACCTTAGCGGTCAGAAGGGCTGGGCCAGGGTCCCTCTCAGAGCTCTCGATAGACACACACCTGTCCTAGGCCACACCTGAGAACAGGGGCCCCATAACTGCAAGTGAGCACAACAGAGCCTTATTGAGAAAGGGCCGAAAGGATTGGAGCAATCAGCTTACGGGGAATATTTTCTCATCGTAGGAATGCAGTTCTGCTTGCTGAAAACATATCCTTTGCGTAGAGAACACGCATAATCCTAGGCCAACTTTGCCCTTTGAGTAAAACTATGCTTAGTGGGAATTTTGGAGGTGGGGAGCCAGGGGATAGGAGGTGGAGAGGAATCTACTTCAAGACTGTTCAAGGGAGTATCTGCTTATAGACAGAAACTCCCGGTGACCAATGTTAAGGGGGCTGTGTTTTGCAAAGTGTGTGGGACCACCTGATCCAATGAAACACCCATAAAAGTGGTGATTTGATTACATTTAAGAGAGCACCTACTTCCTGACCCTGAAAAGCACCTGCTGGAGCCGTCTCTGGACAGATCTTGAAAGCCCAGGGCGGGGGCCTTCTAAAGTTTCTCAGGCCCCTCTCCCTTGCTGGGCTAGCTGTACCGTTTGGTGCTGGTGTGAGTTCTTAGAGTCATGTCAATATTTCCATTAAAACGCACATTCTTTTTTATGGAGATTTATTACTTTGGCGGGATATTTTGCTCTGGGGCATAACTTAACTTACTGAGTCTACACGTGGGGGAGATGCTTTCTCTACCAAATTTCAGAAGAAAAGAGTCAAAATTGATTTGGGTACTATCGAACTGCGCTACTTGATTTTTGAAAAATATTGATCAAGGACAACAGACTAAAATATTGCAAAAGATATGCGTCTGCTGATACTTTATAATCTCATGACTTAAAAAACATGCTGTATTTGAAAGGAGTTAATATCATGTGTGGTATGCAGTACCAGATCAAAAAACCAAACCCGTTGCTGTCAAGTCGATTCCGACTCATAGCAACCCTATAGGACAGAGTAGAACTTCCCCACAGGTTGCCAAGGAGCCGCTGGTGGGTTTGAACTGCCAACCTTTTGGTTAGCAGCCAAGCTCTTAACCACTGCACCACCAGGGCTCTGGTATGTAGTAGGCATTCGATAAACACTGCTTTGCTTCCATTACTATGGCGACTACCACCACCACCATTACCACTACTAATTATTCTGAGTGAGGTAAATAGTGAGTAATACCTTGCATGCTTTACTTATCACAATGCCAGGAGGTGCCCGCATGTTAAATATTAATCGTTCTAAGTCTGATCATGCATATGTTTTTGGCCAATAGTATCACATTAAAATGAATTTGGTGGTGTAAGCAGTTTGGACAAACAGATGCAGCACAGGGGCAGAGGGCCCAGTCGTGCATGCCAGTTTCTTGCATGATGGGCTTTGTGGGCACAGGCTGGTTGGGGGGCATTGGAGTTTTGCGTCTGCCTTCACTCTCTGAGACCAGAGCCTTGTGGCTTTCTGGTCTGGGGAAGGATCCGAGGCGCTCAGAGGACCCGTGGCTTTGGAGCTAGGAATCAGGAGGTGTGGTTCAAGGCCTTGCTTTGTCACCAAAGGGATTTAGAAGTGACATGGCCACTCTGGGTCTTAGGTTCCTGTGCCAGGAGGTGAACTCTGGGGCTGTCCCGCTGACATCTCAGCTCTCTGAGACCCTTACCTGCTCTCGAAAAGTAGTCACTGGAGACTTGTGCTGTTTTGGGATCAGAAGAGGATAGAGTCACGTGGCCAGGTAACGTCCAGATGTTGAAATGAGACCCGTTTCATAGCCCTGATGGCTCCCTTGTGGGAACAGCTTGGCTTGAGGGCCAATGGTGCCTTGCTTAAGCCTGGGAAACGTTAGCACCTTGATTCCCAAAACAACTATAGCGCTCTGCTATGAAACTCCACGTTAGGGGTCAAGGGCTAGAGGTTTCTGTCTCTACTGTATTGGGAGGGATGGATCAGGGAAATCAGGCCAAGGTCATTGACACCAATAAATAAAAGAGAATTGTTTATCTTCATGACAGGTTGCCATTTCTTATTAGAGCACTCCTGAATATGTCAAATCTTAGGACTCCTCTGCCCCTGTTACAATAGTGCTTATTTCCAATGAGATTCCTTTTTAAAGTGAATTGAGGGAAGCTGTTGTAAGGAAGGAGCCCTGGTGGCACAGCGGTTAAGAGCTTGGCTGCTAACCCAAAGGTTAGCAGTTTGAATCCACCAGCTGCTCCTTGGAAACCCTATGGGGCAGTTCTACTCTGTCCTATAGGGCCACTATGAGTAAGAATCGACTAGATGGCAACGATACAGGTCGTAAGGAAGTTACTCACGTCCCTGTGTTCGGATATCTGTGTTTCTTGAGGTATGTTTTCACATTGCATTTCTGGGGATCTGTTGGCCAGGGTCATGAACCAAGAAAGTCAAGGTCATGCATCAAATGGGCCGGACTCCACTTCCTTGACCTTCTCATCCCCAGCAACTTTTCTTCCACTTGATCTTAGTCATCCAGCCCCATAGCCCACCCAGACCTGATGGTGACCAGTATCTGCACTGCCTCTGAAATCTAGTCTTCACCCATCTTACCTTCTGACAGCACCACCTCCTCGTCCAACTCACTGTTTGTGATGCTCCACTGTTACTTCACAGGTGTCTCCATCCACCCATCCTTCTCTTCTTCACCTCCCACCACAGTGCCTTGTTTTCTCAACTCCTCTTCATCCGCTTAGAGTTCATGGCTCATCATTTTAATCACTTCCTTGCAGCCCTCCTCAGTTCTCAGGCCTTTTTATTCTCCACCATGTACACCTGACAAAACTCCAGCCATAGGTTATCTCAAATATCCCTCTTTCTGTGCCAGTTCATGGCACCTGAACCTTTCTGTAGAAAACTGTAATCGAGTTGATGAGTTTCACTCTGCACTCGTGATTACAAACATCAAGCAGGCACTCAGCCTGCCATATTCCTTCCTTCTTCTCCAGGGCTTCCTCTCCAGCATGGCCCTTCTGTCCTCTTCCTCTTTGCTCTGCCTACTGCTGCTGACCTCGTCTTCATTGAGAAAGTAGATGCCATCTGGGGCCTTTCTCATCCTTCCAGCACCAACTGCATATCCTCTGGCCCTTGCCTTCTCATCTCCACCCTCCTTCTTTCAAAGGCTGATACCTCCAGGGACACCTGGGACCCAGCCTCTTTTTCCTGCTCTGAGACTCGGTTCCCTGGGGAGTAGGCATGTACATGCTGGCACGTACACACGTTTGCACCCTGAGCTGGGGTCCTCATGTCATACACTTGCCCTCCCAGCTCCTTTGCTAGGGATGTCCTCCCCTCTACCTTCCAGGCCTAGCTTGAATGTCCCCTCCTCAGAAAAGGCCTGCTTGATCTCCTGGTAGAAAATCAGCCTTCCTCAGTCACTCACTGTCTCTCACCTACTTATTTACCTTATAACACTTTATCCTAACCCTTCATTATCCTAACTATTTATTCTCCTAATTATTTATTTGCTTATTGTCTCTCTCTTCCCATAAACTTAAGTCCCTTGAAAGAAAGGGCCAAGTACATCTTTCTTCTGGCTGTACCCCAGTGTCTAGTAGGATACGTGATATGTGGGAAGCACTCAGTGAATATTTGTAGAAAGAGAGCATGCTTCTGTGAACCCTCTTTGCAGTGTGAGCCCCAGGATCAGCTCTAGAGAACCGTGGATCCCAGACAAAGAGAAGTCTGGGAATTCCAGTGGGGCTCCACTTGATTCTGTGTTCTTGCTCTTTCTTTCTCTCAAAGGAAGCATCTCTGCCGGTCTGCAATTGAGGAGAACTGGGTGGGGCCCTTGTGCCTACACTAGGTACCCAGGTGGGAGTTTGGCCTCTGAGACCAACACGACTGTGGGGTCTGGTTAAAAGGCCTCTCTTCTTCATCTTCACCCCGGGTGCTGTCCCTGCTGAGGGCTTCGTGCTTGAAAACCTGCTCTCTGCTGCAGGCCTGCCTGACTCCCAAGCCAGGGTCCCATTATCTGCCTTCTGCAGCTTGTCTCATGAGTAACTTCCATCTGACCTGATCTCACCACAGGTCACCTACCTGTGAAAGGTGACCTCAGATGATGCCCTGAGAACACCCACCCACCAGCCGGCCCCCACTGAGACTAACCACAGATAAACCACTCCTCAAATTAGTGGACTGTGTCTGTGTTGACACTTCTATTCTCATCCTAATGACATGTTTATTTAACTGATGACTGCTGTCCTCATTAGGGACTCATTGTTGAGCCTGGAATAGTGATTATTGTTGCTGATATTCCTTTTCTGCAAAGATTTTTTTTTTTTTTTAAATCCACTCTTTTTGGTGTGCTATGAATCCTTAATGAGGATAGTTAAATTTAAAAGAAACCCCCAAACCGCCCTTCAGGTTGAAAATAGAAGTGCCTGCACAAGCAAGCTGCTAATTTGCTGATTATTGATGGACATGATTGGTGACAGACCCAGAGCTTTCAATAGATGAGAGCACCACACATTTGAGGACGGTAGCAACCAGAACAAGAGGCAGCTTGGCCAATAGGAAGTGAGTGTTCGGGCTTCCAGAACATTCTCTTTCCTTTATGTAGAAAGAGTCATAATTCTGACAGTTTGAGGATTGATAATGGCATCAAGATTGGATGCAAATCTGTCTGATTTTGGGGGATGGATGGAGAGAGATGTTTGTAAAAGCTTATTAGCCAAATACCCAGAAAGTCAATTAATGAACTTATTACCTCCCGAAACTTATCTTCTCCTTTGAAATTCTAATCATATTCCCGCGTGGTGTGGCAGGTGAGTAGTACTTCCTGCTTCGCAGATGAGGAAAGTCAGACCCCAAGAATAGTAGGATCTTGGCCAAGACCAGGATTTAGGTTGTAGTATAACGACGTCAGAGTCTCTGGGTGGTGCAAATGGTTAACGTGCTTGGCTGCTAACCGAAAGATTGGTTGTTCCAACCCACTCAGAGGCACCTTGGAAGAAAGGCATGGTGATCTCCTTCCAAATACCAGCCACTGAAAACCCTATGGAGCACAGTTCTACTGACACACCTGGGGTTGCCATGAGTCGGAGCTGACTCGATGGTGGCTGGCTTGGTAATGACGTCAGGTTAGAACGTGTGTTTCACTACCCACTGCAGTGGGTCACACTTCTTCTCGGAGCCTTTGTCTTCACATCTGTAGACTGGGGCTATTAGTCCTGGCCTGTCTTCTCTTAGGGGAATGCCTGGGAAGAGCTAACGGCTCTAAAAGTGCTGTAGGAACCCTCACACGGTGGCTTGATCACAGTGACATTGTTCATGATGACTGTTCCAATGGTATCAGCCCAATGACCGGGCTTTAGAGATCTGCATATAGCATATGGGGCTGCGATAGGGGCAGACGAGGAGGGAGATGTGAGGAAGTCACGAAGGAAGCAAATGTGACCTGAGCATGGGGGATTTGGCACAATGGAAGGGAAGAACCAGCCATGCGTTACTTTGGGCAAGTTACTTAACCTCTCAGAGCCTTAGTTTCCTCACCCATGTAATCGGGCTGTTGGGGCATCAACTAAAATAATAATGCATATGAAAGACTCTGCTACATCGTAAATCCCAATAGTGGAAGCTGCCGCTGCTGCTGACACCACTACCTCCAACCTGGTCTGTGTCCTGTCCTGCTCACAGGTGCAGCATCTCCCCCACCTCATGGTCTGTGAGCTTCTAGAGGCCAGCTGCCCTCAGCCCGTCTTTAAGCCCAGCCTTGCACAGACGGTGTTCAGTGAGTGCTAAGTCAGTGCTGTGCAGTCTGGTCTCCTGAGCTTGTGGTGTGGTGCTCCCCTCCCAGCAGCTGGCGCGCCTGCTCGCTGGCCCCCTGGCACCTGCTCCCTTGGGCTGACCAGTCTTCCATCGGCCACACGTGTGGACAGGCTGTGAGTGCCACTCCCCACAGAGCTCCCTGATCTGACCTTGTATGTGGACAGAATCCCCCAGCTGGGGCTGCTCTGAAATCGCAGCCTTTAAAAGCTTTCTGCCTGTTCACTACCCACCTGGGCTTAGGTTACCACCTTATTCCCTGATCTCCATCCTGCCTGGGTCCCCTCCAGCTGCTGTTGCCATAACTCAACACTCGGCCTTCCAGCAGCCACTAAGACAGGGGGTGGGGAAGGAACAGGGGTGTTCTGGATTGAATTGTGTCCCCCCAAAATTATGTGTTGTGAATTCTCACCCTCATACCTGTGGATGTAATCCCATTTGGGCATAGGGATTTCTTTGTTATGTTAATGAGGCCATGTCAGGTAGGATGGGTCTTAAGCCAGTCACTTTTTGAGACAGAAAAGAGCAGATTGAGCACAGAAGAAAGCAGGCACAGATGGAGAAAGACTGATGCCACGTGGAGTTCACCACGGAACCAAGGAGGAGGAGCTGAGATAAGGATTTCCCCACTTAGCAAAACAGAGAAAGCCTTCCCCTAGCGCTGGCGCCCTGAATTCGGACTTCTAGCCTCCAAGACTCTGAGAAAATACCCTTCTGTTTGTTAAAGCCATCCCTGTATGGTGTTTCTCTTACAGCAGCACTAGGAAAGTAAGATCTTTGGCCAGAGACCTTCAGGGGTTGACACTGGGCCAACTCTGACTGTCCCCACTGAATGAACCTCTCCTCACTGAGGATTTAGTATGTGTTCTGGATGTGGAGCCATGGGTGTACCGGGAGGTGGTGGCCCTGCCCGGAACTGTGGGCTGGTCAGCACACACTGAGCACAGACTATACGTGTTACGCAGGTCTAGGCCCCATCCCAGGATAAGAAGGGCCAGACCTCAGGGAACTTCCAGCCCAAGATCAATTGCGTATTTACTGGAGCATTTATTGTCTCTTTCTAGAAGATGCCCTTCAGGAGGCCGAGGCCATGTCTAATCGCTTACTGCAGGTCTCCAGCACCTGGCACGGAGTAGGTGCTCAGCAGGCATTAGCTGAATGAGTGAATGGGTCACCTACCTACACATGGAACGTGAATGATGCTTGAAAGAACCAGAGGAGAGATAGTGCCAGGCAGTCCGTGGTGCCCTGCCAACAGGCTTGTCTAAACAGTTGCCCTAGAGTTCAGAGCCTGGTGACACTTGGGCTGTTGAAGCTGGTCTTTGAATCATGGCTGGCATTTGGCTAAGCAGAGAGGAGGGAGAAGGACATACCCGGAGGCAGGGTGGGGTCAGCAGACGTGTGGAGGGAGGAGGGCAGCAGGTGTGGCTGGGGACTGTGCGGACTCTGGGCTGTAGAGCTGTGCATGCACCAGGGAAGCACTGGGGAAGCTCTGGGAGGGCTCAGCAGGGCCCAGAATCAGGGGCCCCAGCTAAAGAGTTCAGACATGACCCCGTGTTATTTTAAGGTAGTGGCTTTTTCATATTTAATTATGAATGAAATTGCATTTGAGGACAGCAGCTGATGACGGCGTGAGGTTATGCTGCGTGGGCTGTTTTCAAAATAGCTCACCCCAAACTTCATTAGTGAGTAGTTGGTGGAAAGTGCAGCCTGACCCTCCAGCATTTTTCATGTCTCCTGTACCCAAGCCCTGAGAATTCGGGGAAGGGTAGCTGGTGGCTCTGTGGGTCTCCAGCATCAGGGCCCTTTCTTCTAGAACTTGTTCTTGAAGGCTCATCCCTGCAGGCCTCTGGGTTCCTTGACGGTGGCCATATTGCTACTCTTTTGTAATTCTTTTCTCCCTCATGAGTTAGTCCTCTTTCCTGCTGTTTGAACTTGGACCACCCGCAGGGGAGACTATGGCTCTGCCTGGCCAGAGAAGCTGGGGCTGGCTCTGGGGCTCCCCAGCCAGGCCGCCTGGCCTGTGGAGTTGGGCTGCTGAGCCTCACGCTGGCGTCCCCAGTCTCCTGCTTCTCCTAAATATGGTCACGGTTTGTACTAGCTCCCACTGTGGTCAACGTCTGCTTCAACTGTAGCTTTCAGCTTGGCCACCCCTTCAGCCAAGCCTTTCCTGGCCACCCTCCCTTCGCTGGACTTAGGCTAAGCCCTCATTATAATCGAGATTAGCCTTGTGAGAAATACACATGGTTTGGAAACAACAGCAAACACTGAACAGCTTCTCCGGTGCTTCAGTGGGCAGGGCCTTCCGGGGCTGGGCCCGCTTTTCTCTTCTGACCTCCCATCCCTGACACTGGCTGGAGAGACCCTCCAGGAGGCCTTATTCTTCTTGTGACGGCTCCACCCCATCTCCGTTGGAGGCTGAGAAGACACGGCTGGTGAGCGAGGCAGCTGGGTTTGTGCTTGGCTCTGCCCCTACTGTTTGACCTTCAGTAGACTGTATAACCTCTCTGGGCTTCAGTTTCCTTGTATCTGTGTAATGGGGGATAAAATGTACAATGGAAATTAAATACAGTGATGCCTGAAATGTAAAGAACTGAGCACCCTGTGGGGCATCCAGCAAAATCTCAGTAAATGTTAACTCTTTTCCTCCAGCAATGCTGCTGCTGCTGATGGTGCGCCATAGTGGTCAAGAGAATGGAGTCAGATGGCCTAGGATTGAGTCCTGGCTCCGTCTCTTCCAGGCTGTATAATTTTCAGCAAAGTGTTTGACCTTCCTGTGCCTCAGTTTCCTCCTGTCTGTATGCAGATAGTACTAGTAGCACTTCACAGGGCTGGTGTGAGGATTTGAACTTGGACTGCCTCAAGGGAAGACTGCATGTAGTAAGCATTGTTACCATGCCAGTGAGTACTAGTTCTGACTATTCACTGTCATGGTTATGTTGGGTCTGACTCACGGTGATCCCGTGCATGACAGAAGGAAACACTGCCTGGTCTTACGCCATCTTCAGGATCGTTACTGTGGTCTAGTCCATTGTTGGCGGGTAGTGTTCTCAGTGTCTTCCACCCTAGGGGGCTCATCTTCCAGCACTATATTGGAAAATATTCTGTTGTGATCTGTAGGGTATTCATTGGCTAATTTCTTAAAGTAGATCACCAGGCCTTTCTTTCTCATCTGTCTTAGTCTGGAAGCTTCACTGAAACCTGTCCACCATGGGTGACCCTGCTGGTATTTGAATACTGGTGACACAGCTTCCAGCATCACAGCAACACGCAAGCCCCCGCAGCAGGACAGACTGACAGACGGGCAGTTATTACCACTGTATTATCATCTTAGTAACAGCGTGACCTTGGGCATATGGGTTAACCTCCTTGAGCCTCAGTTTCCCTACCGATGGAGCAGGGCAACACTGCCTATTGTAGAGTTGTTCTGCTGACCGCTAGTGGGGCCTGAGGTGGCTGCTTCCGGCTGGCTCCCGCCCGCGCACACCCTTCCTTCCCTCCCCAGGCGGTGAAGTTCCGTAGCTTAGTAACCCTGGCTGCTGTGTGGCCTCTAGGGGGGTGCTCGCAGGAGAGTGATGTGCCACCTCCTCCTCTGAGTGACAGCTGTCTCCATGCAGATGCCTCCCCCGTGTTCTAGAGCAGAGAAAACAGGGGAGAGCATCCCAGATTTAAATTTGGAATGAGCACGGAATCGTGCCAGCCTGTGGAGGAGCCCACGGAGCCGGCTGGCTGGTGCTTCTCAGGGTGACTGCTGCTCCTGGGTTACTCTCGTGGTGGGGCTGGGGGCTGGGCTGGCGACGCCCCGAGCGCCATGGACAGACCAGAATGGCTTATGGGGCTGGGTGCAGCACTGACCGCCCATCTGAGGGGTCTCTTGGGTGCAGGCCAACAGAAGCGTGTGCCCAGCAGGACTGACCAAGAGTGGGGACTCAGCTCTGATTCCCGAGAGTACCCCATCACTGCCCTCTCGCCTCGGGACAGGGCACCCCCAGGGCCTTGCTCACCTGGGCAGAGATGTGCCCTCTGAGATGCTGCTTCCCGTGAATCTGGGAGGCCCCTGTGCCATGATGTGCTTCCTGTCCCAATGCTGCCCTCGCCTACCTCCACCTCGGGGTGGAGACTGCCCTCATTGGGAGGGGTAGCATTGCAAGACCTCTGTACTGTGGGGTGATGGGGTGGGGGCTGCTGCAGCCCTAGGGTGTGGAGGAGGGGTTGGAGAGGTGGCGGGGAGGGCAGCGGCCTACTGTATGCTGTCGGCGCTGCAGACCTGGAGGCAGTTTGCTTCCAGTGGCAGGGGCGGACACCGCTGGCAGTGCCAGCCTCTTCCTGGCTATCTGTGTATGATTCTGACTTCTGGGGTGTGCTACAGGCACGAGCAGGGTGGACCCCACGTGGGGAGGTCCAGTGTGCATTCTTCACCCAAGGGCAAACTCCCAGCTCACCCTGGCCAGCCCCTAGCAGGCTGCCGCCCACCCCTAGTCCTAGCTCCACGGCTGACCACTTGCTGAAAGGGAGCTATGGAAACCGGAAGTCTGACTGACCCACCCTCGGGGCTGGCTCGCCAGCGTCCCCCTCACGTTGCACCTCTCCTGAGGAAAGTCGGAGAAACCCCCAACCCCCAATGGCTGTGTCTCTAGGGGGACAGAGGCCAGGTAGCCTGCCCAGGACACCCAACTGTGATTGTCACGCCAGCTGTTATTCCTCAGAAATGGCCTCAGGGGACACGATCATCAGTCACAGGGCAACCAGGCATGCCCCACGTTTGGAAATGGTGCTGGGCCAGCACCGGCCCCCTGACTGTGCCCACCGCTTTCTCCCTGGCGAGCAGGACCCTTGGAGCGCAGGGGCTGGGTCAGATGCTCGGCCCCACTGAGTTCCCTCCCCTTCACGCCTTCGCCTCGAACGTATCGAAGACAAACCTTCCGAGTGAAGGACCTGTTCTTCTTGCACTTCTGAGGTGTCTTTCCGCCTGCTCAGGAGCCTATGTGTCCCGTTTGACCAGGGCTCAGAGCAGGGGAAAAAAGGCAGTCTCTAAATTATCATTGTCTCATACCTGCATATGTACACAAAAATAAGCCCCAGTGCTTTTTCTTAGTGTGCAATTTGCTGTCTATTTTTAACTCGTACATTCAGGGCCGAAAGAAAATTCTGTGAGGAAGCAAGAGCGTGTTGAGGTTGCAGGGATACAATCACCAAAGAACCTGAGATAATCGCTGAAATGGCATCTTTCTAAGATGTGAGCCTTGGAGATGGAGAGAGGACCCCGCCTGCAACGGGCGGCGCGTGCATTTATATCCCCTCTCCTCGCCGACGTGCGCTCGATTCAGTTCCAGCCATGTCAGGAAGACTTGAGGGGAAAAAAAAAAAACAAACAAAAAAAACACAACAACCCACCATTAAAGACGTGCTCTTTGTTTTTTCAGTCTGTGACCCCAGCAATCTCTTTAGCAAGCCACGGTTCAGTGAACTGGCACACAGCAGCCGTTCAGCAGTGGAAAAATCATAAAACAGATGGGAGCTTTACATTTTTGTTTAGTTTTTAAGAGCAGTTTTTATAACATCGCTTAAAACCATTCTGATGCATCATACTGTTTACACTCAGAGCTTTGTAGCTAAGATGTTTACAGTATGGAGAATGTTTTAAGATATTTTATAGTTATGATATTTAGATAATTGGAAAGGAAAAAAATAGTTTGTTAAGATTGCGCTGATGTCGCTAACCGTGAAGTCACTTACGAGTCTCAATAAATATGTCCAGTTTGGTGGAAAGTACAAACTCAGTTAAAACAAAACAACACTAGAGGGAATATCTTTTTGGTGAAATCATTTCCTTTTCTTAATCAAAAGTTGACAGGCAGGGCCTTAGAACTCCCATCTGTGCGGCACCACGCCATGGCCCCGTGCTCGCTGCTCCTCCGCCCGGGATTGATAGATGCCCCAGCGGTCCACTGCTGTCCGCGCGAGGTCCTGCAGACACCCGAGTTCCTCAAGTTCAGGTTTAGGACACCCCCTTAAAACAAACCAGAGACAGCCCCCACGTCTCCTTGCGCAGTGGAACTCCAAGAGATTTTAATGTAGAAGAATTTATGCAGAGCTAGGTTTTCGCCTTTTTTTTTATTTTATTTTTTTAACTGCCCCAAAATGGCATTAATCAAAAACAATAACTCCTTTTAACTTTTCTAAGCACTCTGAAGGAAAGTACGAAATAATCTGTGTGTGGGCCACAAATGTGGAGAATGCAAACATTTCACAATAAACATGTTTAAATGAAAGTCTCTGGCAAGATAGTCTGCAAGATAGTACATGCTGGGTTAATTAATGCACACTCATAAAAATAAACCTCACTTTTAAGATCTGACCAATAAAAAATCATTAGCATATTTGGATCAGATGACTTCATGTGTACATCGAACCTCTCCATGGCGAGTTGGCCTTAGAAAACTTGGAAACAGATTTCAGCTTCAAGTCAAAACCCGCCCTTCGCTCTGTGCCTTGTGTTTCCAACACGGTGATACCATGATTTATTCTGGTTTTATCTGTTATACCTGCAATTGATCTACTGGTGATGGGATTAAATTTATCATTTGGATGTATAAATCATAGTTAGATAGCCAGAAAAATGTTTACTTGCATAAAAATTCCTATTGTTTGCTTACAACACACAGTGTTTGATTTTCTCTGTAATCCAATTACTATAGTGCATTATTTTTACTCCAAGATGTTCATTTGTTTGCTATCTTAAATGGAATCATTTTGGCCTTTTCACAAAAGCTATCTTTTAAAAAAAATATTTTCCTGAAATCATACATGCAAGCAAATGTTGACTTTGGGTTGTGGGTTATACAGTGTTCTGAGGTTCTGCTAAATTAGAAGTCACATAATTTTCTAAGCCTAATTACAGTATAAGAGATTTGGGTTTTATGTCCCACTTTCTGTGTAGGAAAAGACAAACTGTTACAAAGACCTCTCCCCTGCTGTATGAACCTAACAGTAAAACAAAACTCATTTCAAAAGAACTGAAATTGGAATTCATAAACTCGGTCGAAGTTGTAACTACCCAGACAGTGAAATTTCTGAACTTAAGATAATGCTGCATTTCAAATCCATATTAAAGTAAAAACAACCCGGCAGAAATTATTGGGGAAAAATTCCAGCATGAGTTTAATTTTATCCAACTTTATTGGCAGATTATTTCGAACTAATGTGCAATAACGTTGCCGAGCAGAACAATGCAAAGAAATGAGAAAAAAACATTTTCTGGGGGAGGGGTTTTCTTACACTATTAGTTTTAATAAAAACTCTAGAGCAGTAAATACCTGAATCAATGGTTTGGGTTTGGTCATGCTCGTGTTTGGTCAGAGTGCCACAGGGATTATCACTTGTGCTGTCATTAGCCAGTCCCACCGAAGACCAGGCGTTGGCTCTGTGACTCAGCGTTGACCGCAGACACCCCGACGTGAGCAGACGTGGGCTCCTGGGCAGACCCGCCTATGGTAGCATCCAGAGCTTGCCGGGGAGCAAGACAAGTACTCTGCTGAAGACAGCCTTTCACGTGAAGGTTTCCGAGTAAAAGGGCTTGCAGGTTGAAGGGATCCAGCAGATTATAAACTGTGTCGGCTTCGTGCCCTCATTTTGTACTGGAGACTGAACACTGCCTCTTCTAGGGCCCATGTGTTTACGCCTACAGAGTGAACCTCTGCCATGTGTGTATATTTGTGCAGAAGCCACACCTAGCGGCTCTCTTCATAATACCCATCACAGCTCTGTTTACCAACGTGGACAAGCTTCCCGGCTGCTCTCACCCCCAGAGGAAGGGGCTTGGCCTGGTTTAAGGCTTCAAATTGGAGGGTGCTTGCAGAAAGGATGTGAACTTGGAAAGAGCCAGTGCCCACCTAGAGAACAGGTGAGAGAAGGTGATGGTCCTCCGTGAACCTCAGGGCTGCGGTGCAACTGGATCGCAGATTGAACCTGTACGTGATTTCATTCATTGCCGAGAAGGCCCATAGTTTCCATAAAAACTTTCAGGGAGGGGTTCCTTTCTCATTTGTAGCTGAGAATCATATAAACTTTCGTAAACAGACCTTTGGATGTATCAACTAGTAGGTGGTAACCTATCCTTGGAGAAACGAGTGCTGCTTCAGAACAAACATACCAACTTCTGCTTCTGAGAAAATCTTACCCACAGGACTTGGCCTGGACATGAAAGCCTAGAGGGTGACAGGAGCCACCTATGATGGGTCACGGGACCACAGAAAAGGGACCACCCATCTGTCAGTCTGCTGTACTGTGGCAGCTTACGTGATGCTGTGATGCTGGAAGCTCTGCTACCGGTATTTCAAATTCCAGCAGGGTCATCCATGGTGGACAGGATTCAGCAGAGCTTTCAGATTAAGACAGAGTAGGAAGAAGGACCTGGTGATCTACTTTCAAAAATTAGCCAGTGGAAATCCTGTGGACCACAACAGAACACTGTTCAACTTGCTTGCTTTGGGCACATTATTGGGAGGGATCAGTTGCTGGAGGATGATATTGTGTTTGGTAAAATAGAGGGCCAACAAAGGGGAGGGAGACCCTCGGTGAGATGGATTGGCACTATAGCTGCAACGATGCACTCATCCTGGCAATCATGAGGATGACTGGACAGGACCTGACAACGTGTTGTTCTGTTGTACATAAGGTTGCCATAAGTCAGAGAGTCAGAGTTGACTTGATCGCAGTTATCTGTCTGTCCGTCCATGCATCCGTCCATCTGTGAATCCGTCCATGCATCCACCCACCTGCCCATCCACCCATGCATCCATCCATGCATCCATCCATGCATCCATCCATCCATCCATGCATCCATCCGTCATCTAGCATCTATCTGTCAATGTATCTATCTATGGCTCATCTATCTCTATCCTTTGACTGCTTTCTCTGGATCTCACCCCCGGGCTTTGACCTGCTTCCTCTAACACTTTTTTCCGTGTAGTTGCAGGAAGAAGCTGGTCACCACTATTCCCAAAGTGCATTATACAAAGTGGCACTGTTTCAAAACTTTTTGAGATTGTGTGTTGATGTGACGGTTGCTCCAGCCCCCATCAGGACCCCTTGGTGGCTGCATTTTGATGGCTGGGAGGCAATGCTGATGCACACCTCTATGCTGGCCCTGTGATCCTCCACCCTCGGGGCCTGCCCCAGATATGGGACAAGGGACACGGCCTCTACCTCCTCAGACTTCATGCTGGGAACTTCTTGATGGTGGGTCTCCTTCCTTCCCTCCTTGGCACCAACACCGGACTTAAGCCTTGGGAATTACTTGCTCTTGTCTCCCCTCACCAGAGTTGGGGCCTCTTTTAATTTCCCTCTGGTCCCCTCTTCTGGCACTGGGCTGGCCTGTCGTGCCTTGGGAGCCATTTACTGAGTGAGTTCCTCTTCAGGGCCAGAGCGAGTGGGAGGACCATTTATTTACCAAGGCACGGCCTTTGTGGGCTCTTTGGAGAGCTCTGGGTCAACCCCCTCATTGTACAGTTGGGAAAGTCAGGGCCTGGGAAGGGAAGGGGCTGCAGAAGTCAAACAGAGTTAGCGGCAGGGCTGGGACGGACTCAGGATTTCTGATTCTTAGCCCAGTGATTTTGTTAAGTGTATGTGAGCAAACATTTTGTCAAAAAACACCTAAGAGGTGGTCAGTTCTAGAAAACCCCTCCATCCTGGTGGCTTATCTTTTAGTATAATGATAATAATAATGACAACAACAGGAACAGCAGTAGCTAGCTATGTACCAGGCACATTATCTTGTTTAATTTTCGTATATCATTTCATCTAATTCTTGCAACAACCTTGTGAGACAGGAACTACTATCACTCCCATTGTACAGATGACGAAGCTGGGGGTTGGAGAGGTTGTTAGGCGGTCACGGCCCACAGTTAGTAACCTGAGCTGCCCCCTTAAACTGGTGTGCTCAGCTCCTCCCTGCGTGGCGGGTTGCCCCGAGGATAGCGCCTGCACCCCTGGGGAGCTGCGAGATGACTCCAGGTTCACCATGCTGGAGGTTTTCCTCTTTGACAGTTATGAATATGTGTTGCGTACATAGATTGGGAAGAGATACTAGTCTTTATTTATGACAGTGTGATGGGAAGTTTCCCTTTGAAATAAGTGGATTTCAGGAAACGTGTGAGTCAATCGGATGAACAATCTGGACTAACTAATGGTGCAGGTGCAAGCAGATAAGGAAACCAGGTGCAGGTGGAATGCAAATTACCGACGTTTGGACAGTACCACCCCCCCACCCCGCCATCACATAGTTAAGGGGAGAGGAAAGAGGAACGTGTAGTCATACCACATTTAGAAATTTCAGAAAACCCCCCTCTTCATTCTGGGTGCCGACCTCTGGCAGTATCTTACGTCCGGTTCGTTTCGGAGAGAGGGTCTCGGCGTCTGAGTTTCCTGATATGCACCTGAGAACAGAGCTCCCCTGGGGCAGCAGGTCTTCACCCACTCACAGGAGCCACAGTGGGCAGAGCGGGGGAGGCTCCTCCTCAGTTGTCAAGCCTGGGACTCTGTCGTCCTCCCTCAAAGTGTTGGACTCTAGCTTGGAATCCATGGCAGGACTGGAAGCAGAAGAAAGGATTAGGTGGCTGATGGGGGCTGGAAGAGTGTCAGTGTGGGAGGCTAGAGGGAGTCTCCCCCAAGCTCCTCATGCAGCCTTAGCTGGGTGGCCCAGGTTGCCCAGGTGTTGATGACTTTGCTGGGCTGGCAGATAGCCCTGCTGACCACCAGGCATCCAGGACAGGTCCCTCCATGAGTAACAGATTCACCGGCCACCAGGAAGGCTCCAGTCCAGTGGTTCGCAAACTGGCTTCCATGGGAGCCCAAAGGATTTAAAAAAGAAGCCTCAGGAGCTAAGAGAAGGAAAGAACTCAGCGTTCTCCTCTGTAGTTTTAGCACGAGCAGCTGCACTTTTATCAGCTTATATGTTGTAAGATTTCCTAGGGAAAAGGATTCTGGTAGTAGAAAAATGATGGAAAAAACAGTATTCTAGACCAAGCCCTTGATTCTATGGATGGAAAACTGACTTCCACAGAAGATAAGAGTTTCAGAGATTGACTCTTCAGGGTCATTTTACACAGCACATATCTTGACTTAGGCAGATTGGTGGGGTTTTGGTGGAAGAAATAAAATATGTACTTGGAAGAGACGCAAGGTTTCCTGTGGTCCATCCTTTGCTTCAGGTTGTCTGACAACCAGCACATTTGGTAGAGATGGATGTCCACCTTGGTCCAAGCTGTTCATGGGCAGGGAACCCAGAGCCTGAGGAGAGAACGGCTCAACAATGAAGATGATAATGATGGCTGACAGTTGATGTTTATTAGGTTCCAGAGCTTGAGCTGAGCACTTTCAGATTTGTTATCTCTGTTATTTATCCCCAACCCCCTCTGAATTCTCTGAAGTAGATATTCTTGTTATCTCCATTCTAAAGATAAAGAAACTGAGGTTCAGGGTGATTATGTGACTTCTCAGTATCAGCAATGGAACTGACTGGGATTTGGCCCAGGACCCGTGTTCTCGGCCTCTGCAGCTCCTGCCTCTGCTGAGTCATGTTCAGCTCCAGGGAGAGTCCGTCCACGTGCAGCAGGATTACCCTGAAGCATCCTGGGACAGGCATCTCATAGTCAGAACTACGCTGACACAGTCTTTTCATCTTTAAGGTTCAGACAGGAGACAGGAATATTTCTTTCTCCCACCTGTTGACTCCATCAGGGTTTGTAGCAGAATCCTACTGGCTCCCCCATGGGGTTCTCTAAGAGCCTGTGGCCTTTGAGAGACAGAAAGGAAGCCAAGGATGGGTGACCAGACACCTCAACAGTAAACAAGGGTGAGGACCTTACCTACCATTTCTTCTATCTTCCATAAACCCACTAGGTGGGAATGCTAGAGAAGCTCATGTATACTTGTTGATTAAAATATTCCAATGGTGTTCTTCTAGTCAGTCATTAAGACATTTTTCATTTGCATACACATTTGTGGATTTACACACTAACTCATGCATTTATTATTTTTTTTATTCTTTCAGTTATCACTCTATCTCTCCATCCATCCATCCATTCAGTTATGCCTTTCTGCATTTACTCATTTGTTCACATATTTGTTCATGTATGCATTTCATTCATTCATTCAGCAAATAAACCACTTTGAAATGAATTAAAGCCTCTGGAGAAATGAGTAATCATTTATCCATGACCCAGGGCAGATTCTGGGCATCTTTCCTGTCATTGGATGTGGAGGGACATAGAGCTGGTTAAATAGTGCAAGGGCCCTAAGAATTGTTGACCTGTGAGAGGTGCAGGCTAAATTCATTCATTTCGTTCTGGCTGTGGAATCTAAGTCCCAGTTGTGTGCTGAGGTCTTTGAGGCCTCCCTCGCCAGTCCTTCCCCATGGTCCAAGAATTCATGGGGCCCCCTGGACTCCACCAGCAAGTCTTCTTGTGACCCTGAGCTGTCCTTGGGTTGCCCTTGGAGCTTGAGAACTGGCACAATCCCTCACAAGGAAGCAATAGGCAGCTGAGTTCAAGAACCAGGGCTGTGGTGTGACTCGGAGAGAAGGAGGGGCTGTCTGTCCAGATGCTCTCATGAGGGGCGTACACAGAGTGGGGCAGGAGATGTAGTGAAGGGCAAAGTGGGAATGCCAAGGTCTTGAGGAATAGTGTTTCCTTCTCTTCCCTACTGAAGAGTTCTGTCCATTTTCCTTCTTGAACTTCACACTATCCCTGACAGGTAGGCAGGATGAATGCTATCTTGCCTATTTCACTAGTGGAGATTCTGCATTTGAAAGCACAGAAACCATAAAACACAGTCCAAAGACGAGGTCAAATTCCTAGCAATAGTAATAATATTGACTGTGAGCCAGGCTAAGAATGAGAGTGTTTTACATTTGGACACAAAGTAGTTGGGGAAGGACCTTCTGCCCCCCGAGAGGAGCGAGAACTGGAAATGTCTTAGTGTCAGGCTCTGAGTTGGTGTCATGAAATGTAGGCTGATTGTTAAAATGGCTTCAATGTGGGCTTTCAGTTTACCGAGATGGTATTTGCTCTCACGCTCAACTTTCCTTACTGTGCGTGACTCAAAGTGTGGATATGTACCCTTTTTGCTCTACAGACCATGTTTCAAGTATCTGGCTGCAAAGATTCTTTAGTTAAGTAGAACGTCAGCTAATGGTTTTCATACATGCGGGCTGGCATGGGGCACCTGTTGATTCCAGAATATGTTTTCAGCCTTTACTGCTTTCTGAATACTTTCCCTCCCTGTAGTAAAGGCTGTGTGGATGGCCCATTTGAAAATCATCCTAACTTTCTGTAGACTGTGATTCACTCCCACTGTGCCTTCCTTCCTCCAGCTGTTCATGATGCCTCACCCCAAGAAGCCAAACTCAGGTGTCCTGCTTTACCTGGCGGGGTCTATGTATCAGAACCCTGTCCACAAGGAATCTCAACTCATGGCCAATCAAAAGAGTTCTTATTATACACTGGTTCCCTAGGTAACCAAAGTGTACACTTGAGAAGGACTATAGGAAAAGGAAGAACCACAGGCACCTCTTTCCTTCAAGCTTGTCCTCCACCCCCTCAGCCCCCAGCCCTGCCCTCAGCATTGCAGTGTGCTTTTGCCCGTTACTCCACTTGACTTAAAATACACCTCCATAAACACTTAGGGCAGCAGAAGCACGGTCGGATCTAATATTAATTTCTTTTCTGGTTTGTTTGTGAGGGAGTCAACCATGTAAATCACTTTAAGCCACTAAGACAGAAAGTGAAATCACATCTTCAAATGGAGAAATATGGTGTGTTACCATTCAAATCTAAGAAGAATATGTGATCAGTTTTAGGCTTAATGTGGGTATAGTTTTGTTAATCTTGCTTTAGAGTATGTGAAATGCTCAGAAAGTTTGATTTTTTTTTTTCTCTCCTTTTTAGTGAAAAGCATTCGGTGCCTATCAGTGGCGTATCACTGGAAAGGTCTGGGGTCTGCTGGACAGTCTCCTTGTAATGCCATTTTTCATGAGTTGTTTGACAACCATTTTTGACCTAGACTTGTTATAAAAGTGCTGCTATTCTCTCCTGCTAAATTATGTCTAATGAACATATTTGCATGTTATCAGATATAGCAATATATCATTTCAAATTTCAGCGTTTAAGCCGGCATCACTCAAAACAGCTTTTGTGGATTAGTAAGCAGGTGAAATCAAAAATCTCATTTCATATCTGACATTAATAACTTTCAGGGGAATGAGCATCGGCATTTATGTCTGGACCAGAATCGAGCCCAGTGTCCTCGAAACACAAGGGCAGCAGACAAACCTACTCGACAGATAGGAAAATAAATCATGCATAATGCAGAATTCTACCTTACATGTTAATTAATGTGTGCAATCAATTACTGATGTTACAATATGAGAAAGAAACTGGTGGGGAATGGGGTAATAAAAAATACCTATAGATTTATCTGCTTCTTTTTTCTATTTAAACAAATAGTCTTCAAGCCTGTGAATGCTGTGTTGGGACATGCTCTGAATAATAAGCATCATAAAATCTAATCAGATTTATAAGAGGAATTGATTGTTGTGGCAGGAGGAGAGGGTGGAAAATAAGCTGAAATTTAAGTGTTAATTTTTATGCTAATCCACAGTGGCTTCATATGAAGCAATTTTGTTCTGTGCCACAAATATAAAATTGTCCCTTGCAGAGAAATGTCAGCTTGCTAGACCTGAAAGCAGTAATTTATTAGGTATGTTTCTATTAGTCTGTGTCACAGTTGTTAGCAGGCTATACACACAATGGTGCTTCGTACTTATCCTCCAAGTCTCAGACTGTTTCAGCTCAGTGGCTGGAACGTGGGGCATTAATACATTATCATATGCGGGGTGGTCTGTGCCCTGTGGACAAAAGGCTATTTAATACAATTTAATGTCATTCTGAGAAGAAGTGGAAAAATAAAGACGGGGAATAAAATGGCATCTGTGTGTTTCACAGAGCACTCATGCAAAACCCCTCCGCTTAAGAGGTATGACATTTCTGCCAAGAAAAAGAATAAAACTGGGGCATTTTTTTTTTTATAACCTGTTCCCCACTGCAGTATTTTCTAAATGCTATTAAGTGATCGATTTACACGGCCACATGATGATGTCATCCATAAGAAGGGGACTGCAGATGACAGCAAAATACTAGTGACAGTGACCTTGTTTCAGAATCCTTGGAACCCTGTCAGCTTTGCTTCCAGTATATGGTTTCAAAGAATGTACTTTTTGGACAATATCTAGTTACTGGGTGGTGAATTAATAGAGTTAAGGGTTCTGATGCAATTCACATATAGGTCAATTACATGCACCAACATCTGCTCTGTCACTACATTTGCATATAGCATTCATATGTTAATGATGCCTCTTTTTACTCAAGTAATATATTTAAAAAACAAGATTTGCATATCAGTTTGGATCAGTATATTACAAGCAATTTATCATTTTCTCCTTCTTGTTATGATTTTAAGAACAATATCTTGAGTGATGGCTGCTATATTTGAGCAGGACTCTGATTTATACAAGAAGCCCCTTAGTGGGAGAGCTTCCATTCTAAAGCTGCTTAAAGCCTTATAAATCAATAATGACACAGATGGACTGGTGATAATCTATTTAGAATGCCTGATAGCAAATATTGTTGTACAGATGATTAGAGTGGTAACTGTTTTAGCAGAATGCCTTTCCTCTCTTTGTAAATGGTAAGTTTGAACAAAAAAGTGCTCTGCACATGGACTTGGTGTCAGGAAATCTTCTTGCTGGGTCTGGATTGCAAGGGGGGAAACATGGGGAGAAGAACAAAGAGACTTCCCGCTCCTGCCGACATAATCATATCAACCCCTGTTTCTTTAACAAACCAGGACCTCTTAATGGAATTGTGTCTTCAGGTGTAAATAGCATTAAAAGCTGCTTCTCCTCCCCTCTTTGCCCCAATCCAGCGCAAGGAGTGAGAAAATAAAGTGGAGGTTGTCAGAAGTGGCAGCTGCTTGGAATCCTGATAAATATAAGCTTTTATTGATCTGATGAAAATGAAAGATCCCAGCGCTAGGCAGTATTTAGCTTCTTGTCTACAACACATCGCCGGTGGCCTTGCATGGGGATAGCTTTTCATTCTCATGCCCCGGATTTGATTTCATCTTTAACCTTTTCCGTTGAATTCCCGTGACCTCTGAGTATTGCTGTGATTTGGTGAATTGGTTACATTTCACTTTACATCATTGCTTTCTGTATTTCCTTTTGTGATAGGGAACTGGGACGCCCCTCTGGCAATCTGTCAGTGCCTGGATCAGCTGCATCCGTTCTGGGAACTTTACTCAGCAGACTGACAGTCCTTAAGACAAGTATGCAGTTAAGCTGCTAAGGTAAGTGATGAAATTAGAACTCTTGGCCCTGGATACACATCTGTTCCTTCTGCTGTGTTGCGTTGACCCAACACAAATCCCAACCAAACAGTGCCTGTCTCCTCTGGGCCAGGGGCTTTCCCCCGCCTCTCCCCCGACCCAGGTGGAATTATGGCATCTGCCAGGCCAGCCTGGGGCGAGCGGGGGCTGGAAGGACCTTTGCCATGGTGGTAGGCACTCGTTTGTGGTTTGAGTGTGTTTGGGGGTGGCTGGGGAGGGGGAACAAATGGATCATGAAAAGAAAAAAAACCCTTATTTTCCCCTCTGTGGCTTAATTCCTTTCTCAAGTTTTCTTCTGGGATAAATATGAGGCTTCAGTTCAAAATCCTGAGGTGTCGAGAACGTATTCTGGTTCCAAGAAAGTGCTGCTGTTATTCTGAGTAGTTTTGATACAACCAAATCAAAGTGAAGATTTGAAATAGCTTTTCTGAAAACCCAAGCTGAAGTCATAAATTATTCTGCACCGTGATTCTTTCCGATAGTAAAACCGTACCTCTTCGCCTGACATTGCTGAAATGTGGAAAAGTGAAAGTTAAAATGAAACATTTAGATCTCGGGCCGTTGAGAACCTCAGATAGACAGCAAGGCCAGTCGATGAGGCCCCTGTCAACTAGGCGGCCACAGTCATCAGCAGATACCGGTTCATTAGCCACTGTGCAGGTGCAGGACCCGGTATCAACCATGGGAAGGGCTGGGGAAAAGGGAGGAAGTACCGTACAATGGAATGCGAGGTCCGGGGCTCCGAGGTGCAGTTGGCAGAGGGGAAGGGGAAACCACACACCTGGCGTCATCTTGTAGGAAAGAATATCTGCAGTGAAAGGACTGGAAGTTTCCTTTTTTTTTTTTCCACCCCCTTGATTTGAGTTAGAAAGTGTTGATTTCACACTGCGGTGAGTGTTTTCCATCCGCTTCTTGGTGGGTGTATTCCGTGGTAAGAAAAAGGAGCAGCGAACACCAGCAGTTGTAGCTTCTGCGGGCGGACGGTGGGTCTCTCCCCTGGCACCGGGGCTTCAGCAGAGCACCGGGTCCCCTCTTGTGACAGAGGCAACCCCACCAGCTTCCAGGCCCTGGGCTTCCAGACTGAGCGGGTTGGCTAGTTCCCTCCCCAGCATATCGCAGGCGGCAACAATTTTTGGTTCCATAGCTGTTTGGTGGGGAAAACAAGGCTGCAGTTGCCAGTAAGGTTTAGAGTTTGCCTGCCAGCTAAGGGGATGTCTGTGAAGACTATTTTCCCTCTTGGGAGGCAAAACACAGATGGGGGAGTTAGGAGTCTTACAATATTTAGCTGCTACATTGATGGTGGGGATTCTGCTGTGTGGATGCTCACAGTGTCTGAAAGGCCCAGCTCAGCATCACTGCTGAGGGGCTCAGGTGGGGCGATGGGGGAGGCTGGCTTCCCTGGAACAGCGCACCAGCTTGCTCGGGAGCACCGTATGCTCTGTGCCTCTTGAGGGGGAGGAGGACTGTGGGGGTGCTGGCCATTTCCCCTTGATCCCTGTGGGCCGCGAAGGGGAGAGAAGGATGAACCACTGTTCCCGACCTGGTGGAGAACCCACGGGGAGGAAGGAGTGGCCTGCACCTTCTCTTTCAACATGACGCAGACATCATTTGCGTGGGTCCCTTAGACTCCACAGAATAGACAGCCGCTCCCGCCTCGCTTGAGAGCTTTGGTGGCTCAGTGGTAGAATTCCCGCCCTCCGTGTGGGAGACCTGAGTTCGATTCCCGGCCAGCGTACCTCATGCACAGCCACCACCTGTCTGTCAGTGGAGGCTTGCGTGTTACCATGATGTTTGAACAGGTTTCAGCGGAGCTTCCAGACCAAGACCAATTAGGAAAGAAAGACCTGATGATGTCCTTCTGATGAAAACCCTATGGATCACAACCAATCATGGGGATGAGCGGGAAGTGTTTTGTTCCGTTGTGCGTAGGGTCGCCATGCGCTGGGTGCCGACTCCTTGGCAGCTAACAAGAACAACCCGCCTCGCTAGGTTTTCTGCCACCAGTGAGAGTTAATCACCGTGGCGTGCTCTGGCCTCACAGAAGACAAAGAACAATTATCTGGTGCTCCTTGGGATTGGCCATGAGAAGGTGGGAGTGTTTTCTGGGTGGAAAATGTACATTTTAGAATAATTTTTAGGTCACGTGTACTGGGACTAGGATTGGAACTTTATCTCCAAGAGCACATTCTGTCCCCTGGAGACAAGAATGGGGACAGGTCCTAGAAACAGGTGGAGAACATGTGAGCACCTCCTCCCAGCCCCTCGCTGACTGCTGGCCCCGGCACATAGATTTCTCAGACCCTGGAGGCGGATCCTTTCCTTGAGTAGCCCTCACTGGGATGGTTGAGAATGGGTTGGTAATGGGCTCATTCAATCCCCAAGCCATTTCTGGACTTCTGAAGTTACCTGTGACCACACTGAGGACCAAGGGGAGGGCAAACCAGATCAACTCTTGCTCCCACTCATCTCCATCAATGCCCTTCCCCCCGTTCTTTGACATGGACACTTGACTTTTTCTAGTCTTATATAAAATGCTATGTAAATGCAGCTTTGGGACAACCCTTGGTTCCCCTTGCAACTGGACTGTCTCCCTAAGCACCAGTTATGTAGAAATCCTGAAGTCACTCATCGGCAACAGAGCCTCTCACAAACATCAGAAAATGGCTTAAATGACTTAATATCCCAGAACAGCATGGATTTCCAGAGAACACTCAGCAAGGGCTGGAGGCAGAGCCTGTTCAGCCCTCTGTAGCTTTATGCTTCAGAAAGACCCCATGTTCTAGGGTTGCGAGGCCCAGTGACTTCTGGGAGGAAATGGTGCACAGAGCCCCACTACCATCCCTCTACCCGGCAGACACATATTGGCACCCCCTTTGCCCCGTGGGGACCTGGCTCTGGGCACAGGGTGCTGACCTTGCTATGGCCCTGGCTGGCCCAAGGCGCCCCGCTCTGGAGCAGGTGTGCAGTGTGAGTCAGCAGCCTTCCCCAGCAGTAATTACATCCCTTAAATGCTGCCGTAGAGGTGCTTGGCAGCGCAGAGGTGGGAGCGAATAATGGTAATTTCTCTGTGATAATGATGATAAGCCTGGCATATGTGTGGGGGCCATTGTGTCATATCTGATCTTCACCAGGAGCTCTCCAGGTTCCTGGAGGTAAAGGCCTCTGCAACCCCATTGTTAGCCACTGAATGAGGGAGGATGGTAAAGCTCCATCACTCTCCCTTGCCCATGAGAAAACCAAACTCAGACACAATGTGAGGGAAGTTCGGGGGGCAGGTTCTGGTCCTGGGCTGAGTGTTCCTTGGGGTGGACTCAATTAGCCTTCACCCGCCTGGCAGGTAGCTAGTGCTGTTAGTTCCATTTTCCAGATGTGGAAACTGAGGTCAGAGAAGTTAAGTGGCCTGCCCCAAGTCACACAGCTGGTAGGTGGGAAAGCCACATTTTTAAGTGTAGGTGGTCCTGATTTCAGAGCCCACCCCCTTAGCCCCGATGCAGCACTTGGTTCAGCAGTGGGGGCGGGGGAGGTAAACAAGGCAACAAACAAATGAGATGATGTCCCGCAGTGATAAAATGCCATGAGAAATGAAAGCTGAAAAATGGGGTGCAAGTGGCTGGGAGTGGGCGGGGAGAGTAGGTGGGTAGTCAGGGATGGCTTCCCTGAGGAAGGGGCCCTGGAGTGAGAGATCTCGATGACCTGGAGGAGCCCACTGGTGATGGTCTACGGGAAGAGCATTCCTGGCAGAGGGAACCAAACACACAAACCAAACCCATTGCTGTTGAGTCGATTCCGACTCCTAGCGACCCTATAGGACAGAGTAGAACTGCCCCATGGAGTTTCCAAGGAGTGGCTGGTGGGTTCCAACTGCTGACCTTCTGGTTAGCAGCTCTCAACTGCTGGCAGAGGGAGCAGCCAGTGCAAAGAAGACCCTGTGGTGAGGGGAACACTTGGCATGGCTGAGGGACAGCGTGTCGGCCAGAGTGGCTGAGACATAGCGAGCTTTGGCGGGCTGGAGGACCCCACTCGGACGGGTTGTGTAGGCCGTGGGGAGGAGCGTCGACTTTCTTGTATGTTTGTGTTGTTCTAACTGAGGACATGTCTTGAGAAGCTCAGCTTTCTGGGTGTGGAGATGCTCGTGGGTGCAGGATTCTGTCAGTGGCTTGGACCAGGTCCTTGTGGCTTGCTTACTGTGGCCTTTATTTTCCGCCAGAGGGGTGTCACGGTCACTTGTTCCAAGCTGAAGTCAGGGATGACAGGCCTCCTGGGTGCAGGCAGGCTGACTCGCTGCAGTAGTGGTCTTGCCCTCGGAGGCCACCCAGCATCTCATGACAGTGCCCAATGGCTGCTCGTTGGGACCCTGGCATGAGCTTCGGCTGGACCCATTGAGGCCTGAGCCCCTCAGATATGGGTGCTTGGGCAGAGTTTTAGGTGGGCGCCTCCTGGGGCTGCCTTACCCAGACACGCCTTCTGTGAGAGAGCCGCAGTCTGGCAGCTGGCAGGTCTGTGTCCAGAGGAGGTGCAAACTGTCCCTGTTTACTGCTCGAAGTTGTTAGCTCCAAACTGAGTCATAATCACGTCTTTGTTAATCCCGGCTCGTGGGTCAGCTAACAGCATGTGGCTTCAGAGCAGAGCTGCTTGGTGGTGAGCTGTTAATCTGGGTTACAGTTTCCGCCCCTTTTGGCGGACACCTGAGCATCTTGCAATGCTGATGCTGTGGCCATGCAGGGCTCCCTTTCCCGGAATCCTAGGTCGCTCATAGGCTAGTGGGCTCCTGACACCTGCACAGGTGGCTTTGGGGTGGCCGTAGGTATCTCACTGGAGCCATTTTAGGGATTTACAAACTGAAAGTTTTGAACAAAGGTCATCAGAGCTGAAGCCAGCTCAGCCAGGCAGGTCCCAGGCGCTTCCCGAGAGTGGGCACCTAGGTAGGCGTGACCCAGCCTGATACCACCTTCCTTTGCATTCTGGGCAGGACTCATTCGCTGTCTGGGGGGTCGGACGTGGGCAGGGGGCCATAAACCCAAGTTCAATATTCCAGTGACAAATGCATGAAGCTGGGTGCGGACAGGGCAGACTGGGGAACGATGACCCCATTTAAAGGGCCGGTGCCACTTGGCTCCCATCAATTGCATCTACTTGGGGGTGCAGGCAGAGTTTCTACACGTCTTCTGAGTGTTTAAGGAAAAGTCAGAAAAAGAAGAAAAACTGTTTGTTTGTTTTTTCCCCAAGTTGGCAACTAAGTTAAGTTTTCGAAAAACTGTCTGCAGGTGGAAGTCTCCCTGTGGTCTGGCCTGGCCTGTGGCCTGCCATTCTGTGGCTCCTGCACTTAGCACTGAGCACAGGGTCATATACACAATGGCCACTTGGTAAAGCTTGGCCCTTGAGGAGGCTAAGCTGCCCTCAGGACAAGTCCAGGTTCTGGAAGCTTGTGAAGTGGAAAGGGGATGCAGCATCTGTAGGTCCAGAGTAAGCCCCAGCCAGCTCTTCACCTCGGGAAGAGTCTGAATGTGGACGTGAACGAGGGGAGTCCAGAAGCTGCCTGGTGTTGCTGACTGTGGGAGGCGGGGTCACCACCAGAGGAGGGGCTGCAGTGGGAACGCAACCATCTCTTGAAGGAGGTGATTAGAATGTCCCTTCTCAGGCCTCCGGATCCCACCATCCTCTCTGGCTCCCCAACCCCTGAGGTATAGGGTACCCAGCGGTGTTTAACATGGGGATACTGTGAGGAATGGGGTTTGATTCCTGCTTCTGGGGAGGGGGCAATAGAACCACCCCCTCACCCACACCAACTGTGCAGGGCTGCTTGGGGAAATGCGTCTGCTACATCTGAGTCTTGATTTGGTCCTTGTGAGTGACCTACTCAGTCTGTGCTTGAGAGCTGTAACTAGACATGGGTCTCCTGTATTGACCCTGGGATGAACCAGGAGGGATAAGATGCTTTCTGTCCTGGGGTGGGGGAGGCATCTGGTGGCGGAAGAAGTTTGAAGGCTGTCCATTGCTTTCTGGTCCCAGGACTTTGCTTCTTCCAGTAAAGGAGGCCAGGAGTCCCTGGATGTGCAAACGGTGAACACATTCAGCTGCTAACAGAAAGGTTGGACGTTGGCATCTGCCCAGAGGTTCTTTGGAAGAAAGGCCTGGTAATCTACTTCCAAAATTCAGCCACTGAATACCCTATGGAGCGCAATTCTACTCTGACACACATGGGGCTGCCATGAGTTGGAATCTACTCAGTGCCAGCTGGTTAACTGGTACGAAGAGGGCCAATGGACCAATGTCCTCAGTTTCCCTGGGATGAGGGGCCCTAGGGTCAGAGAGGTAAGCAGATGACCCAGCATTTCCTTGCCAGTTAACAGGGCTGGAGGAGGTGCTGAGGGCGGACCTCATACAGCTGCCAAGGGTCTCTCTGGCCCACAGCGGGGCTCCTATTGAGGGAACTGTGGGCGAGCTTTGGCACAGTCCGCATGTTTGGAGAGGGAGTTGACTTGTCTCTGGGCCTGACTTCCTGCTGTCCCCAGCCTGGTTGCACTGGTTTCTGCACACCCCCTTCAGCCCGTCCACATGCAACATGGAGTTCTGTGTGTGTAATATTATTTGTTTTTATTTCTGTAATCCTTTTATTGTTTGCACAACTGCTGTCAGACTGTTGCCTGAAAGTATCACAGGATAATTGCAGAACGCCTGCATAAGTAATTTCTTATGAAATCCGGCCTTGTCTGCATATAAAATTGTTTTTCGTTGCTGCATACATGGACTTCATTATATCCAGGCTGTTTACCAGGCTTGCACCTTCCCCACAGGCCGCAGAAATCGTGGGACCTGATGCTTGGAAATAGCAAAGGACTGTTACTCTTCTTCTTTGATGATATGATATTGCTAGAAGGTGGCTGTCGGTCCACTGTGGTCAGAATACCCCTGGCCTTGGAAGGAGGGGAGGCGTTGGCCAAAATGGAGCCTCCGGGTCTGGCTTTTCCGGGCTGCCGCTGTGGACGGCTCCTTGCTAATCCCACCTCGCACCGGGCATTTCTTCCGACCGCATTTCTGTGATATTAATGGTGTGTGGTAGTGAAAGAAATGTGTTTTATTCTCGAGTCTAACCCTGCTGTTATCAAAGTAACTTCCAGCTTATTAGCGACAAAGGACTTTTCTCCTCTCGGCTGCCCTGTTGGCCAGGCCTTCCTGAATTAAACTGCTGTTTCCTGTCCTTTATATGCATGACCACATCTGGGCAGCCTGCTCCCAGCCCCGCTGCCTAATAACAATCACCTTCCCTTTCAGTCTCTGTTGATTGTCTCTAATTCACTCCGACAGATAGTGCCTGACAACTTGCCGCCTTCTCCCTCCCTCCGTGACCTGAAGTTCCTCACAGCACTTATATAGTCTGTCATTTTTAATATTTGATTTCATTTTAAGTTATGTGTTTTACTGAGAAGATGAAACCAAAAAAAAAAAAGGGACTTGTAATGGAACATAAATTTAACCCTTCTCGCCATCGGGCACCAGCCTGGAGAACTGTTTCTCGTGTGCCTGAGTGACGGTGTCTCCTTCCACAGGATCCTGCTGTTGCTGACGGGTGTTCTTCTCTTTCTTCTTCCTTTCATTTCTGGAAACAAAAGCGTAATGTCACATCCTTCCCTTTTAATGGCGCTTGATTAGTTTCTGGAGCTAATAGTGGCGCTCTCAGCTTGCAACCAGGTTCTGATTGAAAGGCCTTTTGGGGGTTAATATAGAGTGAGGGAGCCGGGGCAGAGACCTGGTGAAGTCTCACTGACCAGCTGCAATTAAGGTGTCACAACGGGAAATGTATCTTTCTTTTTGGACATGCTTCTCTGGGAGAGCTGACTGGGCAGAGAAATGCCAGCTCTCCCTGGGTTTGGGATGAGCCGCTTGGAATGGGGCCTTCTGAAGTGTGGGGATCAGATGTGCAGCAGGGTTGAGGCTGGTCATGGATTTCCTTCTGCCACATAGGGCCTGGCCCGAGAGTGGCTTTGCAGAGCTGGCATCCTCGCGGGCGGAGCGGGCGTCCCACTCTCTTCAGGGACCAGTCCGCCATGACTTTGCCCATTGTTTGCCACTAGACAAAGGCTCCTGTGTCCCTCTGGGCTCTTCAGAGGTTGAGAGCTGTGGGGCCATGCATTAGGTCAGCTTTGCAAATGGACACCACAAAATCAAAAAAGAGGCCATTAACCCTGGTGCCTTCCTTCTGCTGCTGGCTCTTCTGAGGCTGTCTGTCTGTCACCCATAGAGCTGCATGGCCACTGAAGAGTGCAGCAACCTTCACGGTTGTCCGTGGCCTGACCTCGCTGTGGCCAAGCCCATCCCCAGCCAGTGAGCTCTCTCTCATGACCCTGTTATTCCAGAGCCTCAGCCCAAGTGCTCCTTTGACGCTTGCAGCTGCAGCCGTGCCTGGAGCAGAGATGAGCCAGTCCTAGGCACAGGGACAGGCCATTTCTCTAGTGATCAGGATAGCTCCAAACTCCAGAGAAGAGCAGAGGAAGATGAGAAGCTCTGCCAGGCATTGTCAAGCAGTCTGCTGGGGTGATGCAATGTAGACCAGCTGTCTTAGTCATCTACTGCTGGTGTAACAGAAATATCACAAGTGAATGTCTTCAACCAACAGAAGTTTATTCTCTCACAGTCTAGGAGGCTAGAAGTCCAAATTCAGGGCATCAGCTTCAGGGGAAGGCTTTCTCTCTCTGTTGGCTTTGTAGGAATGTTGTTGTCATCAGTCATCCCTTGGTCTAGAAGCTTCTCAGCACAGGAACCTCGAGTCCAAAGGATGCACTCTGCTTCCAGCACTGCTTTCTTGGTGGTATGATATCCCCCTGTCTCTCTGCTCGCTTCTCTCTTTTTTTTAAAATTTTTTCCCATACAAAAATTTATACATACATTGTTATGTGACTCTAATTGCTCTCTTCATACTGTGAGGGCACACTCCTCCTTTCCACCCCTGATTCCCCATGTCCATTCAACAAGCTACTAACCCTCTCTGCCTTCCCATCTCACCTCCGGACAGAAGCTGCCCATTTAGTCTCTTGTATCTGCTTGAGCTAAGAGGCACACTCCTCACAAGTATCACTTTATGTCCCACAGTCCAGTCCAATCCCTGTCTGAAGACTGGCCTCGGAAATTGTTTTAGTTCTGGGCTGATAGAGAATCCAGGGGCCATGCTTTCTGGGGTACCTCCAGTCTCAGTCAGACCATTAAGTCTGGTCTTCTTACTAGAATTTGAGTTCTGCACCCCACATTTCTTCTGCTCCATCAGGGACTCTCTGTTGTGTTCCGTGTCAGGGCAGTCATTAGTGGTAGCCAGGCACCATCTAGTTCTGGTCTCAGGCTGATGAAGTCTCTGGTTTGTGAGGCCCTGTCTGTCTCGTGGGCTAATATTTTCCTTGTGTCTTTGGTGTTCTTCATTCTCCTTTACTCCAGGTGGTTGGGACCAATTGATGCATCTTAGATGGCCGCTTGCAAGCTTTTAAGACCCCAGATGCCACTCACTAAAGTAAGATGCAAAACATTTTCTTAATAAGCTTTGTTATGCCAATTGACCTAGATGTCCCCTGAAAGCATGGTCCCCAGACCCCTACCCCTGCTACTCTGTCCCCCAGAGTGTTTAATTGTATTCAGGAAACTTCTTAGCTTTGTTTTAGTCCAGTTGTGCTGACTTCCCCCTGTATTGTGTGCTGTCCTTCCCTTCACCTAAGATAATTCTTATCTACTATCTAGTTAGTAAATAACCCTCACTCTCCCTCCCCAACCTCATAACCATCAATGAATATTTTCTTCTGTGTTTAAACCTTTTCTTGAGTTCTTATAATAGTGGTCTTATAGAATATTTGTCCTTCTGTGACAGACTAATTTCTCTCAACATAATGACCTCCAGCTTCCTCCAAGTTATAAGATGTTTCACAGATTCATCGTTGTTCTTTATCGTTGCATAGTATTCTGTTGTGTGGATATACCATAATTTGTTAATCCATTCGTCCGTTGATGGGCAGCTAAGTTGTTTCTATCTTTTTGCTATTGTGAACAGTGCTGCAGTGAACATGGGTGTGCATATATCTATTCGTGTGATAGCTCTTATTTCTCTAGGATATATTCCAAGGAGCGGGATAGCTGGATCGTATGGTACTTCTATTTCTAGCTTTTTAAGGAAGTGCCAAATCGGTTTCCAAAGTGGTTGTACCATTTTACATTCCCACCAACAGTGTATAAGTGTTTCAGTCTCTCCACAACTTCTCCAGCATTTATTATTTTGTGTTTTTTGGATTAATGCTAGCTTGTTGGGGTGAGATGATATCTCATTTTAGTTTTGATCTGCATTTCTCTAATGGCTAATGATAGTGAACATTTCTTCATGTGTCTGTTAGCCACCTCAATATCTTCTTTGGCAAAGTGCCTGTTCATATCCTTTGCCCATTTTTTAATTGGGTTATTTGTCTTTTTGTTGTTGAGGTATGGCAGTATCTTGTAGATTTTAGAGATTAGATGCTGCTTGGATTTGTTGTAGCCAAAAATTTTTTCCCAGTCTGTAGGTTGTCTTTTACTCTTTCGGTGAAGTCTTTCGATGAGCATAAGTGATTTTTAGGCGCTCCCGGTTATCTGGTCTCTCTCCTGGTGCTTGTGCATTGTTACTTGTGCTTCATGTTGTGTTTATGCCCTGTATTAGGGCTCCTAGCGTTGTCCCTATTTTTTCTTCCATGATCTTTATCGTTTTTGATTTTACATTTAAGTCTATGATCCATTTTGAGTTAGTTTTTGTGCATGGTGTGAGGTATGGGTCTTGTTTCAGTTTTTTGCAG
>NW_004443950.1:22427389-22444587 GCF_000243295.1 Trichechus manatus latirostris | reverse complement strand
ATCTTTGGTTTTGGCAAGTTTGATTATAATATGTCTTGGTGACTTTGTTTTGTGATCTACCTTATGTGGGGTTCGATGAGCATCTTGGATAGATATCTTGTCATCTTTCACGATATCAGGGAAGTTTTCTGCCAACAAATCTTCAACAATTCTCCCTGTATTTTCTCTTACCACCCTTCTTCTGGCCCTCCAATCACTCGTAGATTATTCCTCTTGGTAGAGTCCCACATAGTTCTTAGGGTTTCTTCATTTTTTTAAATCGTTTTATCTGATTTTTCCTCAAATAAGTTGGTGTCAAGTGCTTTGTTTTCAATCTGACTAATTCTGACTTCCTTTGCCTCAATTCTCCTTCTATGACTTTCTATTGAGTTGTCCAATTCTGAAATTTTATTGTTAATCTTCTGGATTTCTGATTGCTCTTTCTCTATGGATTCTTGCAGCCTGTTAAATTTATCAGTATGCTCTTCTCTAATCTTTTTAATTTCCTCTTTTACATGTTCTGTGTTTTGCTTAATTTCCTTCCTAATTTCTTGAAGCATTCTGTATATTAATCTTTTGTATTCTTCCCCCGGTAATTCCAAGAAATTTTCTTCCTCTGGAAAATTTCTAGATTCTTTATTTGGGGAGTTTGCTGATTGCTTTTCTCTTTTATATGTCAAAAGAGATTGGTTTAAGACACAATCTGATCTTGTAGATTGAGTCCTGCCTCATTAATATAACTGCCATTAATCCCCTCTCATCAACATCATAGAAACAGGATTTACAGCACATAGGAAAATCATATCAGATGACAAAATGGTGGGCAATCACACAATACTGGGAATCATGGCCTAGCCAAATTAATACACATGTTTTTTGGGGACACAATTCAATCCATGACACCATTGCTCTGGGAGGCCACTCTTCAGGGAGTGCCAGGCTTGGACGCCAAAGGAGAAGGGGACTTGAGTTAAGGCTGGATTCATTTCCCACAGTGAGGCATTCTAGCTGCTTCCCTGCTGTTCTGCTACTCTTGGGTCCAGGCCTGTAGAATGAGGTCCTCTGTGAGCAACTTGTCAGTCTTGACCCAGCTACTTCCATGGTGACTCAGTCACTGGGGAGTTTCCTTTGCCAAGCCTAACCCATTGCAGGAAAGCCCTTCTAGAACTTTGTCCTGCCTCAGTTTACTGTGGGTAAACTGAGAAACTAGCTTCTAGAAAGTGAAGATGTTTTTCCCCTTCTTTGGTCCCAAGCATTCCTTCATTGTTTCCTTTTCCTTTTCCTGAAAAGTATGAAAAAAGCCAGAACAATGATCTATTTTCATGGTTTTGAAGTGCTGCTTGTATATTTTGAAATTATTGTCATTGTTTTGAAGCATGCTAATTAAAGAAAAAAGAGGATTATGTGCAAAAGCAAACTATTTCCTTTTAACTTTATGTTGGAAATAAATATCTGTTAGTATAATGGCGAGTTATCTATTATGTAAGAACAAAGTGGCTTTCTGTCTTTCACTGACCCAGATGGTGATCAAGTGCAAGGTAATGAGCTAGGTGGGAAAGAGAAGAGGGTGGAGCAAAGTGTCTAATTTTTTATTTCATATTCCTTGATAGTTGTAACCTTCCAGGGATGATAAGGCCTGCTCTGTTGTGCGTGCGTGCGCACGTGCGCCTGTGCATGTAAGAGAAACTGGTGGAAGTTTTCTGGTGTGATGTGGATTCTTACTGGCCTGGATGATCCTTACACCTGCCCCAGCTCAGGGAAGTTGGGCTACAAGGATCTGGGCCATGAAGAAGAATATATAGAGGGAGGCTGAGGGCCACTATCCCCTGATGCATTAAGAAGGGCATTCAGAACACAATTTTAAGGAATGTTCTGTATTTGAGGTTTAACATCCAGCAAGGCCAAATTATGCTTTTATCTCCCAAAAAAGGATTGTTGTGCTATTATTGGTTCCTGCTTTAGAGTCAGAGAGAAATTGGGAGTTGAAATCAACTAGATTTTGATTTTGATTTTACACATGTGTCCATCTATTACCCAATGAGTTGGGACAAGTCCTTGGCTTTCTAGGTGACGCAGCATTCCCTGTTCTATCCCCAACCTGTCTGGAGGTCCCATAATCTGGGTTTTCTGTGGAGTCAGCATTGGGGCCATCCATGTTCACTTAGGATTTAGGCCTGAAAGACCCTCAAGGACACTTCTATTTGACTTCTTGAGCTTTGGCAAGTGGCAGCCTATTAACAGGGCTGCAAATTACCATGGCTCCAAGGCCTATCCCTGAGAATTCATTGACACTATGTCTAAAAAGACATTGCCTGTAGGAGAGTGAGGCATGTAATTCTTCAGCAGTTTGAGTCAACAGAATTGTATAGAGTCCCTACTACTCTATTTGGTACCATGCTAGGCAATGAGGGGATTCAGATATAGAGGGGAGGAAGGTACACAGAGAGCCATATCACAAAGTAGAGTAGGACCAGCACCATTGCAGAGAATAAATGGAGAGCCAGGGCTTCAAGGGTGGAAGGGAGCCATCGGTTAACAACAGCAAGAAGAGTACAGTGGTGACTAATACCAGGAGCAAATAATTGTTGAGTGCTTACTCTGTGCTTAGCACTGTACAGTCTCCAAGAGAAAAGGAAAATCAAACTAGTTTTGTGGATCAGGAAATCTTCTTGAAGGAGGTGACATTGGGGCTAGACCTTGGGGAATTAGAAAGATTTTCATAAAGAGAGATAGGAGAGAAAGGAAGAGAAAATTGCAGGGATTTGTTAGCTGTAGTTCCCGGGGCTGAGGGTGGTCATTCCTGATAGAGGCAATAGAAGTGGAAAACTGGAAAAACTGGGGTTGGGAATGGTCAGGGAATGGCAAGTGGCTCTATTTTGCTGGAACTTAGGTTACAAGTGAGTAAGAGCAAGCAAGAATGGAAGCGTGAGTTGGAGCCCAGTGTTGAGATGATTTGCATGCCCTATTTGTGCTTAATTAGGATGCATCTAAGAAATGGGCCATTGGGAGACCATTGCACTGTCTGATGCTGAACTGAGGCAGTGGACACGGGAATGGGGAGTTCTACATGTTGCAGAACTTGACGTTGCCCTTTTCTTGCTTGTGGGTTTATAGTGACCTTAGAAAGAAAGAGATCAGGCAGCTGGTGCAGGATTCGTAAAAGAGCCGATGCTAAGTTTAGGGCGTCCAGACGGTGCCCAGTGTGTCTGTGGTACCCAGTTGAAGACAGTTTTGCCACACTTTCAGGCCAGGGGCATGAACTGTACACTGGAAAGTTGGCCTTTAAAATAATAATTAAGAAGTGATTGCTGTTTAGAGAATGAAACAAAACCCTTTGTACTCACCAGGGTCATCTGTGTTTTTCTTTCCGTACGCATACGAAAGATGTGTTCTGGGTAGAACAGGGGTGTGTGCCAATGTCAAGGGCAGGCAAGAACAATGGAACAATTAGCAGATTCATCAGTTCTTCTGCTTATACTTCAATTCCAAGAGTAAAATGTTAGTTTGTTCAATTCTCTGCTTTATGCCTTGATCACAGTGTGAAAGTGTTGACTAAGCTTAGCTTCCTGGTCAGAGGGTCAAGACCCATGACTTTTAAACATGCTTATATGAAATCCAAACATTCATGGTCACTGGTAATTTGAAATCAAGGCACAACTTATGAAACAAACACGTAATTATCTTGTTTATTCAGGGTATAAATAGAGTTCTTGCATTAAAAAATTTTTCTTCCTGATAAGGACTTTAGCCAGCATTTGGTCTTACATTGTCTCTCTTTCTCTGCCTTATTCTCTCTCCCAGCTCTCTGTCTCTCTCTGTTTTTCTTCCTCCCTCCCCCCTTCTCTCTGTCTCCTTCTTTCTATTGTCTTTCTTTCCCCCACTTCCCTTTCTCTCTCCTTCTTTCTGTTTCTCCCTCCTGTCTCTCTCTCTCTGTATTTCTTTCCTTCTCTCTCTTTCTCTTCCTCCCTCCCCCATCTGTCTCTATGTCTCTGTCTCTTGCTCTCTTTCTGTCTCTCTCCCCTCCCGTCTCTCCCTCCCTCTCTTTCTTTCGCCTCTATTTTAGAAGGGCAGGGACTTGCTGGATCTTGTGTGATCCTCCCTGGGAGAGTCAGGACCTGCCCACAGAGTTCTTTGGAGCATTTCCTGGTCCCTCACTTCCTGATGGAGCCCTGGTGGTGCAGTGGTTAAGAGCTCGGCTGCTCACCAAAAGGTTGGCAGTTTAAATCCACCAGCAACTCCTTGGAAACCCTATGGGGCAGGTCTATTCTGTCCTACAGGTTCACTATGAATCAGAATCGACTTGACGGCAGTGGGTTTGGTTTGGTCACTTCCTAATCCCCAGTATGCTTCCCATATAGCTTTGGCAGAGGGGGGATGCTTGCCCAGAGAGGGGACGGCAGACTTCAACATATCCTTGCCCCCTCTACCAGTCCAGGGATGGGCTACTGAGCCATCTCTGCCTCTGCTGGCCCAGCTGAGGGGCCACAGTCCAGAGCTGAATGGTCCTTCCTGGGGGCACAGTTTGTAGTCAGGAAATGACTTCTTAGCTTGAAACCAGCCACTTTAATCATTCACAAACCTCCCTTTTGATTTTTACCATATAGTAAGTAGCACCTGCTCATGTACTGAATATTTTTTTTAAGTAGACACGCTTCTTTTGATTAAATATTATATTTAGCTATGTCCTAAATAATAGCATCTATGAAATCTCTGGTTTAATGTACCAGTTATATAGTTTCATACTAAACATTAAAATAATTATATAACTTATTTTTAAAAGAGTTTCTCTGTGTTTTGTCTAAAATCATCTTGCGTGTCCCGGTGGTCTGCTTGTAACCCTTTGGGAATCGCGATGTGGCCCTGTTTGGAATGTCCTCCCTGCCTTGTGACCAGCCAGATTCTTAGGATCTAGCTTGTTATTCCTGGAAGCCACTGCCTCCCCTCACCCCTGAGGAGCCCCCTTCAACCCTTCAGCCCATAGGGTGTACTCTAATCTCCTGGCCCCTATCCTTAGAATCCCTAATTGTCATTTAATCACACTCTGGTCACCTCTAACAACACTGAGCGGATGCTGGGCCATGCTTTCTGACTTTGTCATTGCCCTTCTAGACTGTGAGATTCTTGAGAGTGAGCAGCATGCTTCTGTGTCTGCCCAAGTGCCTCATCCATGGAGCTGTCTCTGTCTGTCTACCCGCCTACCTGCTCATCTGCCTATCTATCTGTTTATCTATCATCTATCTATCTATCTGTCTTTATCTATCATCTATCTATCTATCTGTCTTTATCTATCTGTTTATCTATCATCTATCTATCTGTCTTTGTCTGTTTATCTATCTATGTATCTATCATCTCTCTATCTCTCTATCTAATCTATCATCTATGTAAAGAGCCCTGGTGATGCAGTGGTTAAAGCGCTCGACTGCTAACTGAATGGTCAGAGGTTTGAAGTCACCAGCTGCTCTGCCGGAGAAAGATGTGGCAATCTGTTTCCATAAAGATTTACAGCCTTGGAAACCCCACGGGGCAATTCTAATCTGTCCTATAGGGTTACTATGAGTCAGAATCAACTCCATGGCAATGGGTTTGGTTTTTTCCGATCATCTATCTATCTTTTATTTCCCTCCCTCCTCCCCTCCCCCTTCCCTTCCTTCTTTTCTTTCATCATACTTGATGGGCCAGGTACTGTTTTAGGGCCTGGCAATATAGCTGGGAACAGAACAGACAATGTCCCTGCCCTCATGCAGCTGACATTCTAGTTGGAAGAGGCAGGCAATAAATAAACACACAGACAAATAAGCCAGAAAACTATCTGTAGGGTTAAATGCCGCACAGAGAATTAAAATAAGTCCTAGCCCTGGGAGGATGGGGCGGGGTCCAGACCAGGAAACAGCTCAGGTGAAGATACTGTGATAGCGATGGGCTTGGTGAGTTTGAGGTGCAGAAAGAAAATTCAAATAAAATAATGAAATTTTTATTTGGTTTCAGTTTTGACAAGGATAAGTTTTTCCATTTCTTACCTTCTAGGGGCTACAATCCCATTTTACGTAAGAAAGTCCAACACTTCCCCTCTGACAGCCCCTAGGCCAAATCCCTTCTGATGGGGAATTTGGAAGCAGTTTCCACGTTGTTCCGCTGCGGGGCTGGAGGGCTGAAGGGGCGCACACCAGGATGAGGCTACCGCTGACATGCTAATATTTCATTTTAATCTTGAGTGCCAGGTTACTTTCCAAATGAAGTGTCTCAGGCAAGGCTCTAACTTACGTGAAATAAAAGAGTTTAAGCTAATTAAATATCATCTGACTACTGAAGCCATATTTATCGATGGTATAAAAGAACGCCATCGAGGTGGATGGACTGGGAATGTGTCTTCATTAGCAATGCACCTTCTTGGCATGGGACGCCTTTGCCATTCAGAATTCCACCCCCACACATGGCAAAGCCTATGCCTGTACGGGCAGGAACCTGGAGTGACCCTTCTAGCTTTCTCTACCAGGTGGACAGATCAGGGCCTTTGATGTGCATTTGATTCAGGAGGTCTGGGGTGGGGCCCAGGCTGATACATTTTAACCAGCCCCCAGGAAGTGCTGATGATGCTGGTTAGCACACGGTGAGCAGTGAGGATCTAGAATAGATCGCGGGTGTGGAAACGCTGCCCTGGCTCCTAGAGCCAAGATCATGGGGTTACAGCTACATGTGGAACCTCCCATTCTCCTGGTGCCCACATACGGAACCTCAGCCCTCTTGCCTACCACGTCCATTTCTCCTTCCTCCTTTTTCTCGATTCTTTGTCCCAGTCCTTCCTGAGTCCTGGCTACCACTCCCTCCTATCTCAGCTTTGTTTTTGGCTCATCAAGGCTGAGAACGGGCAATTCCTCATGATTGTTAAAGTCTCTGCAGGGTTTGACCCTCGTCTGACACCGTTCGCCTTGTCTGTTTTTCTGACGTTCATGTCTGGTCTTCTCCATCTCACCCCTCTACTCCTGTGCCTCCAGGATTCACAGATTCCTCTCAATGATGGGTAGGGGGGTGCTTTTTGACCCTCTGAAAGGAGGGACTCAAGTAGGGGCAGAGTTGGCTTCTGCATCCCTGTGTTGGTTGAGCTTGGAGGTTGGGGCCTGAAACATGAAGTCATGTGTCCTGCCTCTAGCTTCCTTTTGCTGTGGCTCCTCTTGACTGTATCTTCCCTTCACTCTGATCAGCAGCCTCCAAATGGTGTAGACTAGGGTTACATACTGTAACGCCTCCAGGGCCAAGAACATTCCCATCAACGAACGAGGCTTATTGCTGTCTGGAGGACTCATGGCCCAACCCAAGGGGCAGCCATGGCTCCATGCCTACCGGTGGGTGGTCACCCATGGGGATATGGGTCTAGTGTTCCCAGAGCTTCTGAGTTTTCAAGGGAAGCTGGGAATCTGGATTTTCATAGGGAACTCAGCTAATATTTTACAAGTGTACAACTCTTACATATTTTTTCTTAAATTGCCATGTGAGCCAAATAGAACATGGGTGTTGGTGGAATTTGGCAAGGAGGTCTCAAGTGGCAGCTTTTGGTGCTTGCCGTTTCTTGGGATGATTCCATGGATCCTGCAGGGGAGAAGGCAGGAGGGTCCGAAGGAGGGAAGTGAAGCTGGTGCCTCAGTAGTCCCCCTTGCTTGGTGAAGGTGCAAGGGCTTTGAGGACTCGGAAGCCATGCTGCAAGAAAATGTTCCCTGATGTGGCTCTCAGACCTCAGGAAAACTCGTTTCTCCCTACCAGCTTGTCTGCATCCCACCTATAATTAGCATCTGAAATTTCTAAATGAACTGCCTAATCAAGCAAATTTAGCAAACTTATTGTGAAGTGTTACCAAATCCTCTCCCTCCAACTGGCCATGCAGACATCCACACCACCTTGCTTGTCTTTGCTATTTGCAACCGAAGCTGCTTCTGTGTGCTGTCTGGCAGCCAGGCAGACATCCCATTTATGTGATCTATAATGAGTTTATTAGTGTTTCACTGCCTTGTTGCTATTAAGTTTTATCAGTTTCAGCTTCAAGAGCGCAAGGTTAAATTTTCAATAGAGTTTCCGTAAAGTTTAAGTGGGATTAAGATGGTTAAAAATATGTCCAAATAATGGAACCATGTTTTTAGCTTGGAGATATTATTTCTGCCCAACTAAAGGATTTTGACCTCTTATTTATAATTTTAACACTTCCGATTTTCAGAATGGCAGCAATGGACTCATGTTTTATTTTTGCAAACTAAAAACGAATGCATTAAATGTAGAGAATCCAACTGAAGCTGTATAAATTTAGTCTAACCCATCTGCTATCACTGCCCAGGGTGCGGTTATGACAGACTGTTGCGTTGACCTGGTAAATAAACCTTACGAAGGAAGAGAAAGACAATCTCCCACAAGTTACAAAGGGATGAGTTATGACATTATTTTCTCCCAGTACCATAACATAAGTAGGGTCTCCTATGAAAATATGTGGGTACGTGAATGAAGATTATTTACCCGAATCTCTTTTATAATTCTTGAGCAGTTTTTCAGAGGAAACCAATTCAGGAGTTTCTTTGGTGGCTGCAATCAGAATAAAGTGGTTCCACTTTTAGGTTAGGAGAAAAAAAAACCCGGTAATAGGCTGAGCTGCTATTATGGAAAATTTATTATTATTGGTATGTAAGCTGGCTGGGGGCTTAAGCACAGAGCAGTCGGGTAATTTAGCTAGCTCCTGGATCCAATTAAAAAAATCTCTGTTGTGTCCACAGTGGGGGAACGCTGTGGCTAAGAAAGTGCTCTCTCATAGATGGTGACACACCTGTAGCGTTCTCTTGGTTGTCCGCGGTTTGGGATGCAGAATGTTCTAAATCCTCTCATTACCGCCTTCTAGAAGACAGACACTTCAAGCAGTTCGCCATTTATCTGAGATTACCAGTTAAACTCGTTAAAAAGCAACTATGGCTTGTTCACTCAACTGGCTGTTGGGAAGATTTCCGTGTTCTTGAGCAATGGTGATGGTGTGGCTTTGATTAGTGTCATTCTATACTTTTTAGGGGAGAGCTTTTCGAACTTAATTTATGACTCTGGTTGAATGGCATCTATGCTGGGATATTATGTATTTCCCCAACCATGGTACCTGGTGTCAATAAAGGCGCATTTAGGGAAATTCAAAATAAAACTCCAGGGTATTTTTGTTCTTTGGTGAAGCAATGCACCATAAACATTTTGGGCTTGAGCCAACAGCTTTCCCCGACAGTGATTGCAAATTACTGTAGTATGTATAGGTTGTTGGTGGAACACTATTTGAGAAAACTGTGTTTTATAGAATGTCACTTTTATGCACAATCCAGGCAAAAGAAAGAGAGAGAGAGAGAGAAAACTAATTTAGACAGCAGACAGTATTCTCTTGAATGAGGATTATGAAAAAAATATTTACAAAAAAAAAACCAAGCTCTGAATATGGAGTTTTATTTAATCGTTATTACATTAATCATCAATATCAATACTTAATAGCAAGCTGATAATGTAGCCAGTAGGTGAAACAGCTATTAAAAAGTGTAAAAAAATGATTAATCAGGTGTGGGGGGATTAATGCACTCCCATTATTTAACGATAAGGACATATTTTTGAAAGTGTTTGTTTTTAATAATCGGCTGTAATATTCGTTTGCAAAAAAATGTAATTGCTTCTTAATTTTGCATCGCAGCTTCTTTGTGCCGGGTACAAAGGTAGTATATTTCTGTAGTTATTGTTTGCAGCACTCCGTGTAAAAAATCACGTTCATTTCAAGAAGCTGTTATGGTATTGATTCTGGTAAAGACTTCCATTAACTGACCAATCTAAATCTCATAAGTGATGTCAGGATAGTTATGCATTTGCTTGGTTCAAGTATTCAGCCATTATGTTAGAACGCAGGCAGTGTCTGAATATGGCTGTTAAATTATTTCTAAATACCGAACCAGAACAGCTTAACAGTTCTGCAGTTTGAGACTGACACAAAAATGACAATCTGCCACCTCTTTGTTTTTTAAATATTAACGTTGTATTGGGATAGTATTTTTGGAGGAAAAACCTGTGGCACAAGAGGATAAGTGACATAAACAAAGGCAGCTGGGCTTCGTGAAATAATGGAACAATAAGGCCCTTGCAGCCGTTCTCATCACTCCAGTATGTTAATTAGCATTCTGTTGTGGCCGCAACACTGAAAACATGTAATCTGTATTGGTGTACAGTACAGCTGTGAACACACATTCTTTTTTGTGAGTCCCTGGAGTTAGCCTTGCCATTGGCATATGCGTTTGGGCCAAAAGTCAAGCCATCACCACTAAAATAGCACACTGGAGCAGCAAAATGTCATTTGTCTTTTCTTATTTTTTTTTTTCTCCCCTCAATGCCACATGCTATCCAGTGATGTAATCCAGTATCACTGCATCTGCCTCCCTGATCTATTTTTGCATCAGGGTATCTGGAGGGGCGGGGAGGCCAGGGAACAGGAGGATTTGAAAGGCAAGTGGCCCATAAAGGGTCAATTAAAAAAAATCAATTGTTTCTCTTTGCATTATTTGTTTAAATATCTTTTGAAAAAAAAGATTCTTCCTTAAGTGTCATGCACTCAGAATCTGCTTCTTGCTTTCCTTGGGGGAAGGGAAAGGAGCTAGTTCATATCATCAAGGTTTGGAGAAAATGAGACCTAAGGAGAAGGAGTATCGTCAACTTTCCCATTATCAATTGTTGAGGCTCAGAACACGGTTCACAGCCCTTCGGGCACGTACTACCTGCTTGGGGTAGAATTTGTCTATTCTTCCCATTTCAGAGCCAAAGAAACTGAGGCTGAATCATGGCCCAAAGATGGAGCCTAACTGCAGGCCGTTTCGGTTCTCAGGCTCACCGGACATCTAGGGCAGGAGAGACCAAAAACAATGGGCCATTTCAAGGGAAAGGCCTCCAGAGGCAGGGCTCAGCAAGGCCCCTTTGGAGTGACTGTGATGCTCAGCGTGGCCAGCTGGGAGCCCCCCGTTGATGCCTCTCTCCTGGCACTGCTAGGACAGGGCCTTGGGTGCCAGCTTTGGAGACGGGGAGGCATGAGTCTGGAGAAATAGATTCCAAAGACAAGCAGCGTTGTTGTCATAGGAGCCGGACTAAGCGGCCAAAACCCTGCTTTGATTTTTACTGATGGAGTTTGGCTTGAAAAGCAAAAATGGTTTCGTTTCCATTTTCCCTGTTCTGAAAGTAATTCGGCATTTTTTTATTTGTGTGTGTGTGTGTGTGTATGTGTGTGTGTGTGTGTGCACGCTCATGGGTAACCTCCCAGCACAGAGCACTCACTCGCACATGCACACACACACACATACACATGTACTCTTGCTCACACAGTACATGCTCTTTTGCAAAATAATTTTCAAATCAAAGAATACATTTTCTAGTACTTTAAATCTGTTATAAATTCAGATAGGGAATATCCAGTTGTTAAAACTTTTCCTATGTTTCAGCTTAATCTCTCCTTTCGTTTGATCTGACTATACCAAAAAGAGATTAAAATAAAGCAAAAAAACCCAAACAAACAAAAAAACAAAAATCCTAAAAACTGTCTCTAAAGTAACTTTTTGACGCTTTAGGCAAAGCTCTTTGTTGTCCCACGTGAACGATGACAATCAATACTTAGCTCTAGATTTTTCTTTCAGTCTGCCTCAGACGTGATTGAAAAACCACCCCCACCACACAAAGAAAACACAGCATCTAGGCCACCGTGCTGATCCAATTTGGTTCCGCTTTTAGGCTGGGAGGAATCAGATTGGCGATTTGGTGACGTGAGAGAATAAATGTCCATCAGGGAACAGCCTAGGTTAAAGGTTCATAGCACTTCCTTTTTTTTTTTTTTTAACTCCAGCAGAACAGAACTTTCTGAGATACATGCTTGCCCTCCTCCTGAATGTTCTATGCCCCAGTCCCACTGGTCTCCAGGAGGGGCCTCAGTCTGCACCCTTTCTCCAGGCTTGCCCGGTGAGGTACCACAGGGCAGACCCTGAGAATTTAGGTCTGCTGTTTCTCTTCTCCTAGGAATCCTCCCCCTGCTTAGATAACGGCTCTTTAAATACTGAAATGTCTGGAAAAACAAAACAAAATAAAATAAAACGCAGCCTGTCAAAGAGATAAGAGCACCAACAACAAGAATGTTGGTATCTTTTAGAATTTGTCTTCCTAGTGGTAAAAGTATATAATTAATAGGCGAATTTTCCTCCAGATGTGGCTATACTATAATAGAGCCTTATAAATGCTACAGAAAGAAAAATTGCTTGGAACGAAGACGTCCTCAATGAGAACACACCTGGGTCTGACAAAGATTGCATTTAGGGACCGCTGTGCTATCACATCGCAGAGAAGACCAAGTCTCCAGGAGCAGCTGGAGAGAAAGCCCCAGCAAATCTGCATGCAAATAGCAGCACATTGTTAACTTAATCAGATGCCGAGGAAAAGATGTGCCAGAAGCTCGAGGATGATGTACGCACACGGAGGGAGTGCGGCCGGCCAGAGCCGGAGATGGGCGCTGGGGCCCCGGCCAGGGTGGGCAGGGATGGAGGCGCAGCCAGGCCGGCCCCAGCCCACCCACTGGCCTCCCTCCCCTTGCGCCCCATCCTGCAGTTAAGCTACCAGATAGTGCTTGATTTGCTCTTTGAAAAGATAGGAACGATGGAGTATATTTCAAAGGGATGGAAGCTTTATTTTTTTTTTTTTATGGTGATATAGGTATGAGCATTATTTCGTCTGACTCCATAACTCCAATTAAATAATATTTCTGCTTAAATATCCGGGTGTATGAAGATAAGAAATACTGCCCTGGAGTGTATAAAGAAAGAGATTTTTTTCATTAACAAAAAAAAAAGAAAAGAGTAGCTCTCTATAGATTGAAGTGCTGGGTATAAATCGTGCCTTAAGAAGAAGTGGGAGACACCTGTTATTTATATTTTATATTAATATTAATGGAAATATGTATTTTAAACCTCCTCCATCCTTTAGTCGAGCACCATAAAAAATAAAAAGTAATACTATTTAATCACCCACAGCTTAATAGTGCCTTGGCTGTTTACCGCCATTGCACTAATTGCTCTGTACTAATGTGTTTTTCTGTGATATCCAGTAGTGCTAAGAGAACAGAGACCCATAACCAATTAAATATAGTGTTTTTTATGTTGAAAATATATCTGGTGAGGCTAGAAAAGGAACAGAAGCCGCCCTGAAGAAAGGCCCGTTGGCACCGAGGCGGTGCCCAGCAGAAGGTGCCCGCGTTGCCTCTTTTGCGCAGAGACAAAGGGGGTAATTTTTTTGGCAAGAAAACAAATCCAAGGAAAACACAACGAACTGGCTCCTTTTTTTCCTTCCCCTCCTGCAACTCCTCAGGCTGTTGCCGTCTTCTCGCATCCAGGAAGGGAGAGTTTGGTTTAAAACGGGAGGGAAGAAGGGGAGAAGCAAGGCCACCCCAGCCGGAACCCGGGCGGCCGCGAGCCCGCGGGTGGCGGCCGGGAGGGGGTCGAGGCTGGCCCCTGGCCCGGGAGGGAGCGCCCGCCGCCGCGCCACGAGCCGGAAGAGCGCCCCATTCACGCGCAGGCCGCCCCGGCAGAGGGTTAATTGCGGATCATTGTTGTTGGTTCCAGAAAGAGCGCGGCGCCGGGGATGGGGCGCGGGGGCGCGGCTCTTGGAGGGAGGAAGGTGAGGGGAAATTGGACTTAACAGCATTAATAATCATTACCAAAGACGGCGGGAGTAACAAAGGAATGCAAAACGAAGACGCCGCCCAGGCCTGGGGTGTTTTATGGCGAAATTAATATTCATAAACCAGAGCCCGGCCGCAGAGCAACCCGCCGCCTGCGTTCGTTGGCGCGGCGCCCGGTGGGCCCCGCCGCTCCTGCCAGCAGGCCCGGCGCGCGCCCGGCCCCACGAGCGGCCGCGCTTCACCTTACGGAGGGGGAGATAATGACATCAATTAGAGGCGCCATCACCGCGCCAGAGGCAGCTGCTGGCGCATAGTAATCACCAGCGGGGCTGGGTGCTCGGGGGCACCCCGCTACCTGGGCGTGGGGGCACCCAGAGCACCTCCAGGCCTTAACCTACACCCCCAACGCCTCCCACCCGCAGGGTGTCCTGGGGGCTCCAGCTGCAGGCGTGGCCTTCGCCCTCCTTGCAGCCTCTGCCGGGGAGCTCACCCGTTAGAATGGCAGGGGCACTCCCCGCTAGCCCAGAGCCCAGTCAGTTTGCAGCAGGGTCCTTGGACCCTCGCGTGGGCGTGTGTATAGGTGTGGGCGTGTTGGGGTGCCTGTGTGTGCGCGTGAGTGTGTGCAAAGGCCTGTGAGAGCGGAGAACTAGAATGATCCGGTGTGTGTGTGCATAGGAGTGGGTGGGCACAAGTGGATGCGCGTGTGAGTGTGAGCACGTTGGTGTGCATGACCTCGTATATGTGTTAATAGCTTTTGCATCATGTAGGAGTGCATGTGTTGGTATTTGCGTGCCTATGGGAATATGCACATGTGCGCATGTATGAGCACGGATGGCCTAATCGTGTGTGAGTGTGTGTGTATGTGAGTGTGTGTGTGCATAAGCGTGCATTTGAGGCTTGTGTGTGTATGTAGTGTATGTGAGAGCCATATGTGTATCTGCTTGAGAGGTGAGTGTAACGCGTGTACATGGTTGTGTGTGTGCATGAATGTGAGCGTGCTCTCATGCGTGGGTCTGCATTCTGCTGCCTGGAGATGGGTGCTGTGGTCCCCTCCCCCCCAGGCCCTTGGCCCTGCAGCACCTCCAAGGTGCAGGGAGTTTCCTTTTGGGCCAACTGTCCTGAGAGGTTGCCGAGTGCCATGTCTCAGAGGTCCCACCTAGGAGCCCCCCAGCCCCCAGGGGCATTCTACCCCACGTACGCCTTTGCTACTGGCTATGGTGGCTGCTGACCCCCTGCAGACTGATTTTTGTCGGTTCCGCCCTGGTGAGCCGCTCTGAAGGGCCTGGTGCCGTGGCAATGCAGGTGGTCTCTGGTCCAAGCACGTGTGTCTTCCCTTCAGACCCTTCCTACCCCCATTACTGTACATCCCATAATGAGGCTTCGAGCCTCCACAGAGCCTTCCAGACTGAGGCCAGTGAGCTCCATTTCAACTTAGCACATATTCTTGAGCACCTACTGGATGCTTAGCGCTGGGCACTCAAGTTGCTTTCAGCTCTCAACTGCCTGTGAGGGCAGGTCCTTGCTGTCGTATTCATGCTGTGTCCCAGCAGCTGGCGTGGTGCTTGGCACATAGTGGGTGCTGGATGATGGAGCCACAGATGCTTGCTTGCAGGCATCCACTGCCTGGCTGGCACTGGGTACAGTAGCGAGCCCAAGGCAGCCCATGGGGCTCACAGTGCAGTGTGGGGAGGAGGCAGCGCTGATGGCATAACCACACAGGCCAGGGACATGACCATCCTCTGAAAGGCAGCGGTTCTCTGAGAGACTGTCACCAAGAGACCTTTGCTGGCCCGACCCAGGGGCTGAGATGTAACAGAGAAGAGAGCACTCCAGAATGGAGATGGTGCGGCAACAGTGACTGGCTGTCGGTTTCCCTACTAGGCTGGAGGCTTCATGAGAGCAGGGACGAGGTACCGTTTCCTGGGGTAAAGCTGGCACCTCCTCGAGTCCTGGCTGTTTTCCTGTTTAGACTGTACTTATGGAACTGGTGGTGTGGGTTCTTTTGTGCTCAACAGGCTCCTATGGCCTGCCCCCTCTGATTGCATCCTTGGAGGGTCAGGAGAAAAGATGCCTGGAGTCTAATGTCAACCCTGTCTCTAACCTTGATACGCCTTTGAACAAGTAAGCCAACCTTGCTGAGACTTGATTGTCTCATCTCTGAGATGGTCTGAGAGTTCCTGTCCTGTTTACCCCCTGCTGAAGGGGATTGGCTATGGGTGGAGGTGTCCAAACATTTCCTCGTCTTGTCCCTCCTTCCTGCACCTTGAGTTTTCTGACAAATGCTGGAGTCTCCAGCATGTTTGTGGCACTGACGGGATGCTTTGGCTCCATTTCCTAGGTATGTGGAGATGACCACTCTTTGAAGTTCCCCTTTACGTACAGTTCCATCTCCCCAGAGGCCTTTCTCCCTGCCCCTTCCCTTTCCCATCTCCTATGTTACCACGGCCTTGGTCCTTCTGCTCTCCATGAGCAGTAAATACAAGGGTGGGGAGATGGGGACAGCTCAGAGGAACCCAAATGGATGGGATTTCTTATGGAAGAGGAGAGGATAAAATCACTAAAAATAAAACTCCAAAACACAAAAACTATTTGTCATTTGGGTCCATTCTGACTCGTGGTGACCCCATATATGTCAGAGTAGAACAGTGTTCCATAGGGTTTTCAGTGGCTGATTGCTTGAAAGTAGATCACTGGGCTTTTCTTCTGAGTCACTCTGGGTGACTTGAACCTTCAATCTTCTGGTTAGCAACCGAGCATGTTAACCATTTGCATGTTGTTATTGTTGTTAGGTGCTGTCGAGTCGGTTCTGACTCATAGCAACCCTACGTACAACAGAACGAAACACTGCCCAGTCCTGCGCCATCCTCACAATCGTTATGCTTGAGCCCACTGTTGCAGTCACTGTGTCAATCCATCTCCTTGAGGGTCTTCCTCTTTTTCAGTGACCCTCTACCAAGCATGATGTCCTTCTCCAGGGACTGGTCCCTCCTGATAACATGTCCAAAATATGTGAGATGAAGTCTCGCCATCCTCGCTTCTAAGGAACATTTGGCTGTACTTCTTCCAAGACAGATTTGTTTGTTCTTTGGGCAGTCCATGGTATATTCAATATTCTTCACTAAACACCATAATTTAAAGGCATCAATTCTTCAATCTTCCTTATTCATTGTCCAGCTTTTGCATGCATATGAGACGATTGAAAACACCATGGCTTGGGTCAGGCGCACCTTAGTCTTCAAGGTGACATCTTCGCTTTTTAATACTTTGAAGAGGGCTTTTGCAGCAGATTGGCCTAGTGCAGTGTGTCATTTGATTTTTTGACCGCTGTTTCCGTGGGTGTCAATTGTGGACCCAAGTAAAATGAAATCCTTTGAGGGTTATTCACTAACTAGATAGTAGACAAGTATTATCTCAGGTGAAGGGAAGGACAGCGCACACTACGGGGGAAGTCAGCACAACTGGACTAAACCAAAGCTAAGAAATTTCCTGAATACAATTAAACACTCTGAGGGACAGAGTAGCAGGGGTA